>NC_134405.1:51486508-51786508 GCF_038048845.1 Mixophyes fleayi | reverse complement strand
GCACTATTTACAGACAAGCCGAGAGCTTCCCTCTTGTGAATGGTTGGGTGGGTGGGTCCGTCCTTTGAGGTCAGCTCTGGAGTAAGGCAAGGTTGCTCCCTTAGCCCCCTCCTCTATGTGTTCACAATAGATCCTTTCATTCGAAGGGTTGAAGGCAGCTCGATAGGAGGCGTGCTGTTGGGTCTGGAGTGTCCTTTGAAGGTAGTGGCCTACGCTGATGATGTTACTGTTGTCTTGTAGAGTCCCGCAGAAGCAATAGAGGTAGCTACTCTGGTCTGCGGGTATTCCGAGGCCAGTGGCTCGTTAGTAAACCAGGAAAAGAGTAAAGTTTTCTGGATGGGGGAGGAGGGTTGTGAATTCAGCCTTCCAGACAGTCTCCCCCGGGCTAGTGATAAGGTCAAAATTTTAGGGATTCATTTCAGCCCTGCCGATTATGCCAAGCAAAATTGGGAGTTTGGGCTAGAGGAAGCTTCCCAGAAGGTAGAGAGCTGGAAGAGGTGGAAACACTCTCTCCGGGAAAGGGTGGACCTTGTCAAGACCTTCCTGATCCCGGTATTCTTGTACGTCAGCTATGTGTGCCTTTTGCCAGAGTCTTTATGGTCTAGGGTTTATGAAGTTTTCTTCCAGTTACTCTGGGGGAATAGGCTGAACCTGGTCAAGCGGGCTGTGACCTACCGACTGAGGAAGGATGGTGGCCTGGGTATGATTAACCCAGTGCTTTTCTTTATTACAACTTTTTTGAAGTTGCATCTGAGTAGTCTCCTAGTTGAGACCCCTCCTCGGTGGGTGGGGGGCTTCAGGGTCTGGGTGGATCCCTTCCTCAGTGCATGGTATGGGGGGGCGCAGTGAAAAGCTTCAGGGTCCGGCATGGGTATCTCCCGGCCTACGTTTCCTTGGGATTGAAAGTGACAAGGCATTGGGGACTGGGGGCGGGGGAAGTCAGGAGCTCTTCTAGAAGGAAGCTGGAGAAGAGAGTCCTGCACTCCCACTTCTGGGTTCCGCTGTCACTAAAGGACTGCCCGGGTGATGTGAGTTCGGTGGGGCTTTCCCTGATTAATTCGGGGAGAATCCCGTTGAAGCTGTGGGGGACATTGCATGGCTCTCCTTTCATGGGAGACTCTACGTGAGAGGGAACCTCAAGTATAGAAATGCTGATGATCGTGGCTGCCCATGGGAGGAATGTCTAGGGGTGGAGGAGACTATGGACCATATTTCTTGCTACAGTGTCCCTTTAACGTAGAGGTTTATAAAAGAGTTTCCGGGTCCCTGGGGATCCCCTGCCTTTCAGGGCTTAGTTACCCTGAATGGGTCTACAGGGCATTCAAGGCCAGGTGGAAGGCTTTTGATTTTTGCACCCTTTTTCTAGTTAGTTTAGTGGTTAGGTATTTCACGTGGAGTGCACGGTGTCAGGCAGAAAATCCTTCCTTGTGAAGTGGTGGTGGGTGATATTTTCCACGAGGTGTGGAAGTTGAGGGGTTTGGAGGGACGTTGGATGTCCAATGTCAATTGGCTCAGGCTGTGGCGGGGCCTGAGACCTCCTTAGGAGGTCAAAGTCTGACGCCCTCCTCTCTAAAGCAGCTTTTCTCACTGTCCTTTCACTCCCTTAGATTTTGAAAATAAAGTCAGTTTTCAAGTATGGCTCACATGCATCTACATAGCACAGAAATAAGAGTATACTTAGGCGCTCCACTAAGATATGCAGCCTAGATATGTGACTGTGAACCCCACTATAAATTCACAATATTACAATATTTACAGAACAATAGTCACATACATTTGGCGCTTTTTTTAACACTCAATCAGTTTATACAAGTTTTCACCTTATATGGGGAAACGTATCAATCCATTCGATGTATATTCTTTCTTCAGTATATCTCAAATATGTAAAGAAAACATACAAACAAACATTGTGCGGATGGTAGACACAAAATGTACAATTCTCAACCGTCACCCACAATAAATTTAAATGTACACGGTGGTATGTATTTATAATGAAAATCCAATAGGTGTCATTGATCTTCAGAGAAAAACCCCTTAAGGGTATATGCTTATGAGACAAAACTCGAACATGCACTTCAAACAGCTGTCTTTAATCCGATTAATCCCTTCTCAGAAACGGTAACCACCCTTTACGTTCCCTCAGCACATGTAATGGAGAGTTGAAACCAGAAAGGACATCTCGTGTGATACAGTTTAAAATTTATTGCAACAAAATAATAAAAGTTCATTCCTCAACCAGGAATGGTTAAAACAAATAAAAACTCGTTCCAGAGACTAAGCTCCCACAATCACATAACAGGTTCTTTGATAAAGATGATACATCAAAGTTACACAACATCCGTCACCTGTGACTGTGTGATCACGCTCCGGTTTCTTCCGATATAGCCAACGCGTTTCGACCCTTTAACGGGGGTCTTTATCAAGGTTAGGTATTTCACGTGGAGTGCACGGTGTCAGGCAGAAAATCCTTCCTTGTGAAGTGGTGGTGGGTGATATTTTCCACGAGGTGTGGAAGTTGAGGGGTTTGGAGGGACGTTGGATGTCCAATGTCAATTGGCTCAGGCTGTGGCGGGGCCTGAGACCTCCTTAGGAGGTCAAAGTCTGACGCCCTCCTCTCTAAAGCGGCTTTTCTCACTGTCCTTTCACTCCCTTAGATTTTGAAAATAAAGTCAGTTTTCAAGTATGGCTTACATGCATCTACAGCTTGTTTCTTTGAGGGGTGTTTTTGTAAATTTTAAGTATGTTCATAAGTTGGTTTGTAGTTTGGTGGTGGCACCTTCTTAATTTTATGTGGTTTTATCTTTTGTATATTTATAAATTTGCTGGACTTTTAATACTTTTGGTTCAAGCCTAGCGGTTAGCCTTAAGTTTGAGTTTTTTAATGTGAGACGGTATCACCTTTTCTAATGTTTTGTTGGAGTGTTATGTTACAAGCCCAAAATAAAAATATTTCCAGCTCCAATAGAGTATATTAAAGTTGCTGCAGTTAAAAAGCTCATAGTTGGATCTCGGGATTGAGCAGGCGGTCCGCCGCGAGGCGAGCTACCGCCTGTCCCAGCCTCTGCCTCTCTGCGCCTCCCCAATGCTCTTGACTGAGTGTCCCGGGGGCTCGAAGCATTTACTTTGAAAAAATTAGGAGTGTTCAAAGCACGCCGGCCGCCTGAATACTTCAGCTAGGAATAATAGGACTCCGGTCTCCTATTTTGTTGGTTTTCGGAACTGGGGCCATGATTGAGAGGGACGGCCAGGGGCATTCATATTGTGCCGCTAGAGGTGAAATTCTTGGACTGGCGCAAGACGAACCAGAGCGAAAGCATTTGCCAAGAATGTTTTCATTAATCAAGAACGAAAGTCAGAGGTTCGAAGACGATCAGATACCATCGTAGTTCCGATCATAAACGATGCGACCAGCGATCCGGCAGCGTTATTCCCATGACATGCCGAGCAGCTTCTGGGAAACCAAAGTCGGGGGGAGTATGGTTGCAAAGCTGAAACTTAAAAGGTATTGACGGAAGGGCACCACCAGGAGTGGAGCCTGCGGCTTAATTTGACTCAACACGGGAAACCTCAACCGGCCCGGACACGGAAAGGATTGACAGATCGATAGCTCTTTCTCGATTCTGTGGGTGGTGGTGCATGGCCGTTCTTAGCTGGTGGAGCGATTTGTCTGGTTAATTCCGATAACGAACGAGACTCCCCCATGCTAACTAGTCCGCGTCCAACTTATTAGAGGGACAATTGGCGTTCAGCCACACGAGATCGAGCAATAACAGTTCTGCGGGCTAATGAAATTAGGTGCAGGGGGGCTGGGAACTATCAGAGCCAGGCTCTGATTGGCTGTGCTCACTATTTAAGGCAATGAGGTCTGCTACCTCATTGCCGGTTATAGCTTCTGTCTCCCAGTCTGCTGACCTGCTTGTTCCTGCTCCTGTGTATTGAAATTCTGCTGACCTCTCGTGTATGACCCTTGGTTGGGATTTGGACTTCGCTTGTGTATCCCGTGACCCTGACCTTTGGCCTGTTTACCGTTTCTCCTGTTTGTCTGTGACCCTTGACCCCGGCTTGTTAACTGGACTTGCTACCTGCTGCCGGCCCTTGACCTCTGCGTGGACCTCACTCCGCTTGCCTGGGTTCTCCCCAGCCGGTACACACTTCACGACCCTCTGTCAGTCTGCAGCCCAGTCTGTCCCCACCATCAGGGGCTCCAGTGAACACCTGATTGGCAGAGTAGACTCCGGGTTGTGTTGTGCCGGCTGGAGGGGTTCCTAACAATATATTGACACCCGTTAATATCTGCATGTGGATTTATGTGCAAAGGATCTAGTAGATTGTTTATTCTATATAATCTTTTTATTTTTATTTATCTTACTTTAGTAGATTCCGGTTTTATAGACATGCCCATTCTATGCACATTAGTATATACAGTCAGGTCCATAAATATTGAGACATCAACACAATTCTCATATTTTGGGCTCTATACACCACCACAATGGATTTGAAATGGAACTAACAAGATGTGCTTTAACTGCAGACTTTCAGCTTTAATTTAAGGGTATTTACATCCAAATCAGGTGAACCGTGTAGGAATTACAACGGTTTCTATATGTGCCTCACACTTTTTAAGGTACCAAAAGTAATGGGGCAAACTAAACAATCCTACATCAAACTTTTACTTTTTAATACTTTGTTGCAAATCCTTTGCAGTCAATGACAGCCTAAAGTCTGGAATGCATAGACATCACCAGACACTGGGTTTCATCCCTGGTGATGCTCTGCCAGGCCTCTACTGCAAATGTCTTCAGTTCCTGCCTGTTCTTGGGGCATTTTCCCTTCAGTTTTGTCTTCATCAAGTGAAATGCATGCTCAATCGGATTCAGGTCAGGTGATTGACTTGGCCATTGCATAACATTCCACTTGTTAGCCTTAAAAAAAATCTTTGGTTACTTTTGCAGTCCATCTGCACTGTGAAGCGCCGTCCAATGAGTTCTGAAGAATTTGACTGAATATGAGCAGATAATATTGCCCGAAACACTTCAGAATTCATCCTACTGCTTTTGTCAGCAGTCACATCATCAATAAATACAAGGGAACCAGTTCCATTGGCAGCCATACATGCCCACGCCATGACACTACCACCACCGTGCTTTACTGATGAGGTGGTATGTTTTGAATCATGAGCAGTTCCTTTCCTTCTCCATACTCTTCTCTTCCCATCACTCTGGTACATGTGGATCTTTGTCTCATCTGTCCATAGGATGTTGTTCCAGAACATAATAATGGCTTTTTTAGATGTTGTTTGCCAAACTCTAATCTGGTCTTCCTGTTTTTGTGGCTCACAAATGGTTTACATCTTGTGGTGAACCCTCTATATTCACTCTTGTGAAGTCTTCTCTTGATTGTTGACTTTGACACATATACAACTACCTCCTGAAGAGTGTTCTTGATTTGGCCAACTGTTGCAAATGGGTTTTTCTTCACCAGGGAAAAAGTTCTTCTGTCATCCACCACAGTTGTTTTCCGTGGCCTTCCGGGTCTTTTGGTGTTGCTGAGCTCTCCGGTGGGTTCTTTCTTTTTAAGAATGTTCCAAACAGTTGATTTGGCCACACCTAATGTTTTTGCTATCTCTCTGATGGGGTTGTTTTGATATTTCAGCCTAATGATGGCTTGCTTCACTGATAGTGACAGCTCTTTGGACCTCATATTGAGGGTCGACAGCAACAGATTCCAAATGCAAATGTCCCACCTAGAATCAACTCCAGACCTTTTACCTGCTTAATTGATGATGAAATCATCAATTAACTTCCTACCTTTTCTTCTGCCTCTTCCTCCCCCCTTATCCTTATCCTCCGTTCCTCCATCTCTCCCCCGTGTCTCTCTGTCTGTCTACCCCACCCCTTAGATTGTACGCTCCTTTGAGCAGGGTATTCTCTCCTCCTGTCTTCACCACTGTTAACTCTGCTCTCCAGCTACTTAGCCCTCCTCCTTGAGGACCCTCTTTCCCGCATCCCCTCTCGCTCCCTCCTCTCCCCTCTAGGGGTCTCCCTGTCATCCGTGCCTTCCCTCTTAGACTCCGCCGTTGGCGGACCTTCCCCTCTCCCCTCCTCCGCCCCTCTAGCGGTGCTTTGAGCTCACTGAGTTACTGTGATTATTGTTTACTGTACTGTGCTGTCTCACCTCGTATTGTAATCTCGTTTGTCCCTGTACGGCGCTACGGACACCTAGTGGCGTCCTATAAATAAAAATTAATAATAATAATAATAATAATAATAATAATAATAATAATGAAATAATGAGGGAATAGCCCACACATGTCCATGAAATAGCTTTGGAGTCGATTGTCCCATTACTTTTGGTCCCTTAAAAAGTGGGAGGCACATATAGAAACCGTTGTAATTCCTACATGGTTCACCTGATTTGGATGTAAATACCCTCAAATTAAAGCTGGAAGTCTGCAGTTAAAGCACATCTTGTTAGTTCCATTTCAAATCCATTGTGGTGGTGTATAGAGCTCAAAATATGAGAATTTGGTCAACGTCCCAATATTTATGGACCTGACTGTATGTGCATTATCGCATTGATATATTTGGGCATTACAACCGTTGCATGTTTATACTTTTATATGCTCTTTTTATGGTGCTTTGAGAAAATGAATTGGTCACTTTAACTGTGGGATTCCCTGCCTTCACACACCCTTTAAATAAGGGTAATTGACACTGTCAAATCCGCTTTGAGAAAGTCTTACTGTTATTAGGACGAAACACGTCAGCTGTGCATTTTCACCGAGTTCAGTGTGGTCTCGGTTCTTGGATATATTACCTTCTTCGTGACAAGCGGAAAGTTTTAGCTTGTATTCCGGCAACAAAAAGAGCAGCGTACACTGGAAGTCACTAGCGCAAGGGACGTTTTTTATTCCTATGGAACCCGCAGGATGTCTGCCTACATGTGGTTCAACTAATTTTTTTATTTTCAATTTTTAGTCCTTTTTATAATTATAGAGCCCAGGCTTTCACACAATTCTACTTTTATCCATAAGGACACATGCGCATGTTTATCTTTCTATACATGGTTGGATAAATTTCCTTGTGATAACATAATTATCCGCTTATTGGTTTTAGTTTTGATGAGACAGCGTCTATTCCACTATTTATGTTATTAATAAATGTATCATATTTAAGATTCTTTAAGTTTATTATATTAATATTGTTTGTTACACTTGCAATCTTAGCAGGTTCACAGCGCTCTATTTTTGTATTGTTTGTTTTAATATTGGATTGATGATTCGTTAAAGAGCTGCAGGTCCCTGCTACTATTTGTATTTGTTTATTTTAGTGGTCACTTCAGAATTTCTGTTTGGTTCATTGCTAAGCGCCAAAGGTTCATCCCCTAGGGGAATTCATTTAATTGATAGTAAAGTAAACAAACAAAATAAAAACATGCTTTTGACTTTGAGTGACCCGTAATGTTGAGGGCTTGGAGGAAGCATCAGAGCTCTCTGGGTCAGCAGGGTGTGAACGACGACGTGATGAAGGGACATGGGGCTGTGTAGGGGGGTAAGCCAGAGGGCTGGCCAGGGGCTATGTGGGGTGTGCCGAGGGGTGTGAATGGGCAGGAGGCTGAGAAGGGGAAGGAGGCAGAGAAATGGATAATGGAGAATAATTTGGAATAGTGAGCTGTGGTGCTGAAGTAGGTGAAGGAGTGACATTTAGTGGAGGGTGTTGTGACGTTTGCTGATTCTGGACAATTTGGGCCAAGAGGGTGCACATATCAGTGAGAGTTGCATTTAAAGTGCTCATGTGCTCATCTAATTTGTGCTCAAGACAGGTATTGGACATATTATGGACATTAACGTCAATGGACTCTGTGGCAGATTCTTATGTGCGATATTGTCTGCTACCTCAAGAGTTGTACATGCTTCCTCAACATCACGGGTACCCGCCTCTACTTGCTCGCCCTCTGGGTTGGCACCCACACTTTGTAGCTCCCCCTGCCGCTCTGTCAAAATGAAACAAACAAAAAATGATTCAAGTGTCAAATGTACCGAAATCTTACAGTATAAAATTTCACATTGTGATGCATCCATTAAGATTTATCTGAATATAGGTTAAGGCTAAAATTGTATCTAAAAAAAATAAACATTAGATAAGACACCCAGAAATTGCAGTCATTAGGATGTTAATACTGATAGAGGTGCCATGTTTGTATACAAAACACAAACATTAACATACACCCATAGAATATAGTCCAAATGTACCTAGAGGAGATAATGGCCATGTAAGGGGTGGGACGCTGCCAGTATCAATTCGGCCCACCCCTATCGGAGACTCTTCAGAAACTGCGACACTCGCTCACTCCTCTAGTGGCGACAATATTAAGTCCTGTACAGGGCCACCACCCATTCCTTGAGCGTGCCTCCTTTGTTCTATTAGTTTCTTCTTTAAAGTCTGCCCACCTGTACAAAATAGAATATATTAATTGTAAGTCTTTAAACAACTAAACCATGGACTGTTGCAATTTAGACACACACAGCTAAATGTGTGTTCATTGTCCTGGGTGAATAATTGCCTGAACGTGACATGTACATTTGGCCAACTACTCTTTGACACTACAATGCACATTATCTAGGGACAAATGTGTCCTTCAAGAAAACATGACTTACACTGGTAAAATATGTGTCATATATGTAATACTTGACACTCTTTTACTATGATTACAGTTTTCCCCAAAAATTAAAATTAAAAGAATTCTTTCAACCTATTATATTTGCAGTTTTTTCACATAATTGATCGCCTGCCGACAAGGAGGTATTGCATTAACTTGTTGCGTAATCTCTTCCCAGTGTCTGGTTTTTTGACTGGCTGACATAGGCGTCTGCTGTGTGTGAAATTTTTCAATAGCCAATTCCAGCAAAATATCTACTAGGCCCACGTATTGCATGGCTCAGCATCAGACATTTTGATGCCAAAACTAAACAGAGATGGAAAAAGAAATACCAAAAGAAATGTTAAACATTTACATTGATTAACCCCCCCCCCCCCCCCAAAACTAAAAAATATTGCATGCTTAACAAGAGCAATGCATTCCTCACGCTCCTACATAGTTTGCAAGTACATGAACATTAGAATATAAATGCTTGTGCATTTGAATTGGAGACGTGTAGCATGGACACAAGTGGACGGCCAAAAGGCAGACACGCACCTTTTTATTAGAGCAACATAAAAATTAAAAAATACACCTTCCATTGTTAGACACCCCAAGGCAGTTATAAAAAACACAACATAGATATTGGCAAAAGCAACATCACCAAATTGGAAATGAGTGAATAACCTGATAATATATATAAGTCAGCATCAGAATAAACGTCAACCCCAAAAACAATCAAAACATTAACCATACAAGGTGTATGTAATGTAAATCGTGCTAGTCACTTCTCAACCAACAGTAACAGCTGACAGCCCCCTTCTGAGGGCCTGAAAAAATAAAGTAAAGCGGATATATTCCATTCCTCCAGCTACTTATTTAGGCGCTTAACAATTTGCATTTGTAGTACACACTATTAAGTGTGTTGGTGGGTGATTTGTCCAAAAAACGTAATATTGAAAGCAAAATATAGGGTTTGCCACTCAGAAAATCTGATTGTGATATCATTGACTTTTGTGTGTGGATAACCTGTTAACCAATGTTATGCTTTTAAAAGTGACGAGTGGTAGAAGTTGCAGAATGTAGAAGTAGTATTTGTCGCCCAATCATGTAAAAATATAGTGAACAAAGTCAATGTTGATTAAATATCGAGGCCACAATGTTTAGTATAATAAGGGGCATGTGTTTTATACATAGTCTGCTGAAGTTTGGTAAATGCTACCTTTTAAGGGGGTGGATGGCCTTTCAAATATTTTTTGCAGCTGACTGTTTGCATTGCCAATAAATACACTACTTATCTTTCAAATAGGAATATGTCTGATGCAGGCCCCAGTGGCGAACAGGCACCAGGTATGCCAATTCGCCGCAAGCGTAACTTTTCAGACCAGAAGCTGGAAGTACTAGTGGAGCAAGTGCTCCAGAGATTTCACTCTGACCAGCGGAAAATCACCAGACATGAGCGGCAAAGACATTGGGAGCAAATTACACACTTAATCAATGAAATCTCACCATATGTGCGTAGAAAGCATGAAGTTCAGAAAAGGTACTAATCAATGGTTTTTACAATAGCCCTATTTAAGTTGGATGACTGTGTATAGTAGTTTATTCATATATATAGATCTAGATCTAGATAAATATGTATATTGTGACATAGTAGTATTAGGCAACTGTGAGCTGAAACCACCTTGTGTCTCTAAAGCATTTCTCAATCAGGGCCTTCGGTGGAAAACAAAAATCAGCATGGGCCTTGGTCACATTTACATAATCAGTTTGCAACATTATCCACGCTTGAAAAGGCCAAAATCTTTTACAGTGTATCTGTTTTTGAAATTGGTGTGATTAGCAAACGTGCACTGTTTTTTTGTTTTTTTTTGTCTCATTTGGATTTTAACTGCTATGTGAGGCAATAATGTTTGTCTATTCCACAGATGGGCAGACTATAAAGCACGGCTGAAGTTGAAGCTAGCTCAACAGCACAAACATGCACAAGGGACTGGTGGGGGTCCTCCCCTGGATATTGCATTAACACCCCTAGAAGAGCGTGCAAGGGCAGCAATTGCTCTTGTGAAGATCGTTGGGGTAGGCAACATAGACACTGGCTATAGCCCACCACGAACAGGAGAGGCTGCTCCACTAGGTTTTATGAGTTTGCTTAGTTAATGTCTGTAAAGGTTTGTATCTGTCTGAGCAAATGTGTAAACTCTCAGGATGTGTCTGAAGGTAAACTTTAATTGCACAATGTCTTTGCCTATCACATTGTAGTGGCAATGTCTGCTTTTGTGGACTGTCGTATGAGGGAGGCCATTAAGCCGAGGGAGTTTAAAAGCATGTGTTGTGAGCTGACAATGTTACTTACCACTGGAGGTTAAGTCTGTGATGGAATCAGCCAATGGTGAGGAGGTGGGAGTGTCGTGGAAAAGATATATCAAGCAGTTGGAGAAGGAGAGAGCTTCCTGTTTCCTGGATCTGGATAGCTGGCAGCAGCAGGCTCAGTATCTCTCTCCTATATTGCATTTATCTGTGTTTTCTTTTTTAGCTTCTTTCCCTTTCTTTCCTTCATCTGCTGCTGTGTATTCCTCCCCCCTTTTTGCTGTTTGGGTCCCCCTTTACCATGTCTGCCACCCGTCCCAGATGCTCCAGGTCCACCCCTGCTAGGTTCCCCTCCCCATCGCGCGGCTATTGCCGCTTCTGTTCTGCCCCACTCAATGTTCCCCTGGACTTATCTCCCTTTCCCCCTCGGGACCAGTTAGGATTGCCAGGTCCGTCCGGGGGGCGGGGCATCAGGGCGGTCGTAGAGCCCGGGACTCAGGCACAGCGAGGGGACCTCGCGGGGCATGCCTGAGTCGGTTTAGGCGGGCACGAGCTGCGGAGCGGGCTGCAAGACCGCGCGTGTCCAGAGTTGGTAGTCAGAGAAGGGAGGCACGTAGAGTCCGGGGCGGGGGATCTCCTTCCCCGGCTCCCGCGGCTGGTGGTCTCTCCCGGCGGCCATCTTTAACTGATTTATCCCCCGCAGCCGCCAGTCATAATATGGAGGGCATATCACCTCGTAGTGAGGTGGTGGCTGGTGGTTTCCCTGTTTAGTCTACGACACAGTCTCAGGGGTCACCATACAGAGGTCTGGGGCCGGTTATATTAGATCCCATACCCCCACGAACTCAGCCAGTGCATACTGGGGACGTTAGCATTAGGGTCTCCCTCTTCCAATTTAGCCATCAGGGCTTGGAGCACCACAATTATCGGTCCCAAAGCCCCAGTCAACAGGGGATGTTATTCCTCTTGCCAGTCCTTCACGGGGTCACGGCGGCCAACCCTTGTCCCTCATTTCCTTTACCAAGATCCAGAGATAGCCCTCCTCCTGGGTCCTCCCTGTTGCTGTTTTCGCTGGAGTCTTCCATGCGGGCCGGCATGTCATCTAATCAGGCCCCAGGGCTGTTAGGCCCCATCCTGGTCAGTTTTTCTCCTGTCAATAGGGGACCATTGCATCAGCCAGCCACTACCACATACCCTCCGGTTGGTCAGACTCAGGGCGGTTCAGACATAGCGGGCAGCTGGCTGTTTCCACCGGCGCTGCTTAATCAGCCCGTGACAGATAGGGCGGTTACCTCTGAGTCGCTGCCATACCCCCCGAGGGGTTATAGACCGGTGTTTGAGGAGAGAAACAATTGGTTGGCCCCCTACCCTTCTGTGTCAGGTCAATACCTTCACTCTTACCCTAGACCCTCCTTTTGTAATCCAGCTGTGTTTTCTGGTATGGAATCTCAGCCCCCTCCGTTAGAACGGCAGGGAGATGGGAGTCAAGGGGTGCCTCCACCCTCCGGTTTCTTGGGTAATATCCTGGGCGCACCCCCCTTGGTAACCCCGGCAGGGGTCCCGCCTCAGACTTCGCGCGATCTGTCTTCCACGAGTGCTAACATCTCTTCTCATCCAGTTCCGCAGAAGCAGCTTTCGTCAGCAGCAGCGCAGACGAGCGAGGGCGGGCCAGCGATTCTACAGCAGCGTGGAGAAGAGTCGGAACAGCCAGCAACACAGCAGGGGGGCCAGCAGAGCGGTTCGGAGGATGAGGGCGGAGCAGGAGCAGTTCGGCAGGGGGCACAGGGAGCAGTCAGTGAGTATGAAAAGTTCTACTGTATGCAATACACACGTCTAGTCCAACCATTTCAACCACCAGTGATAAGTCAGCTTCGTCCTCCCCTAGACAGGGTCAGCGCAAGCTAATTAAAATACTTAACACTCATTTTGGAGGTAGTAAGAGGAAACATAGGGAACGGGTGGAAACCGCTTCTCCCACACAGTCAGGAGGCCCGCTAGTAAAATGTGAGAACACATCGTTAATGATAGGAATTAGGCCCAGTGTAAGAGGTAAGATAAAGCGCGGTTACTATGTAAATATCTTTGATCTAATGCCAGATGCTAAAAAAAAAAAGGTTAGCGGAATCGTGTTCCAGAGGAGGAATTGGGGAGGATGCCTACAGAAACTTTTCTAATTGGCTTACGGGGTATTGCGTTTTTTCAGCATGTTACTTAGAAACTAGGCCAGATGCAATTATAGATGTCTGGAAATATCTCCATTTGATTAACGAAATGCATAGTTGTGAACGTCCAGGGACCTGGCGGTTATATGATAAACTTTTTCGTGAAAAAGTACATGGCCAACGTTATATGCCCCTGGCCTATAAGGATGTTGAAATTTGGATGAGGTTGAATAGAGCCCAAATGGGAGGGGTGCACATGGGGTACGGCCCTTCACATTTAACTAGGTTTCCGTACGGGGGGAGACGAGGTGCTTCCCAGTCTTCAAAAAACCGATGCTTTGCCTTTAATAATTCCTCATGCGGTAGAGGGGAGGCATGTCGATACAGGCACGCCTGCTCCAATTGAAGAGGAAGCCATCCCCTCAAAGATTGCCCTAGGGGCGCCGTTGGCGTCGGTAGGGGATGGGGAGGGGCAAGGGGTGCTGTCTAAGGCGGATTCTCCCATTATATTCCCAATCCTTTGTGGATGGCTGGCGCTTTACCCTAAAGCGGCCCAGGCCTCTTTCCTTAGGGAGGGTTTTCGCCTCCCAATTGACAGTGGGGTGACGGGGACCACCGCCAGGAACCTTCGTTCCGCTTATGTACACCCTGACATTCTGGCGGAGAAGGTTGGAAAGGAGATAGGTCTGGGGCGCATGGTGGGCCCCTTTTCTTCCCCACCCATTCCAGATTTAGTCATTTCCCCCGTTGGCATAGTACCTAAAAAGTCCCCAGGTAAATTTAGATTGATTCAGCATTTATCTCATCCAGCGGGCAATTCAGTTAATGATGCGATCGACCCTAAAATAAGCTCAGTGGTGTACCAGTCCTTTGATGATGCATTTACCATAGTGAGAGAATTTGGCAATTCTAATTTAGCTGATGGCTAAATTAGACATTGAATCGGCATTCCGCCTCCTCCCGTTACACCCCGAGTCATTTAAATTTATGGGGTTTAAAATACAGAACGAGTACTATGTAGATCGATGCCTGCCAATGGGTTGTTCAGTTTCTTGCGCATATTTTAAGCCTTTCAGTTCCTTCCTCCACTGGTGTGTCGGGGCAGGGACGGGACACCGTGGCATAGCACATTATCTGGATGACTTCCTGTTTATAGGTCCAGCCAATTCCCCTTGTTGTAAGGACACATTGTATGCAGCGCAAGCGTTATTTCAGGTGATGGGTGTACCAGTAGCTGCAGATAAAACGGAGGGTCCGGCTACATGCTTGGCGTTTTTGGGTATAGAAATTGACACAATAGAAGGTTGTTGTCGTTTACCCTCTGATATAATTAGTAAGTTACAGTCCCTGATAGAAGAAGTTATGGCGGCACCGTCTTGCTCTTTGCGGAAAATTCAATCTGTTAGGTTCATTCAATTTTGCCTGCCGAGTGATACCTATGGGGCGAGTATTTTGTAGAAAGTTACAACTAGCGACATCAGGTTTCCGTAGCCCCCATTCCCAGGTACGGCTGTCTGAGGAGATAAGGGAGGATTTGTGTATATGGAGACGGTTTCTGACGGTTTTCAACGGTATAGGAGTATGGCCAGCACCCTCAGTATCTAGTACATCTTTGGACTTACATACAGACGCATCAGGCTCGAAAGGTTTCGGTGCGTTTTTTCAAGGGGAGTGGTGTGCCGCACCTTGGCCGCAGTCATGGAAGTCTGAGGGTTTGGTTCGGAACTTGTTAACGTTAGAATTGTTCCCCATAGTCGTGGCTTTGGAGTTGTGGTCTTGCCGGTTGCGCGGTAGGAGCGTAGTGTTTTGGTGCGATAACCTAGGTGTGGTCCAGGCTATTAACAAGCAGAGCGCCTCATCATGCTCGGCGATCAACTTGTTGCGAGTCTTGGTTTTGAGATGTCTGGAGTTTGACATTAGTTTTCGCGCACGCCACGTTCCTGGCGTGGATAACCAGATAGCGGACGCTCTCTCGTTTGACTGGCAGCGTTTTAGATCTCTGGCCCCACATGCCCGTTTAACCGGCTTACAGTGTCCCCCTTGTGTTTGGCAGATGATCCAGTAGGAATAAGGTGGCATGCGGAGGCGTCCTTGGCTCCGGCAACTAGAAAGTGTTATCAAGGGGCATGGGAACTTTGGTTGTGTTACCAGGCGGCTTTCAACAGCAACACTTCAGGTCAGATTCCCTATATTACGGGCTTTATGTGGAATCCTTATAACGAGGGGGTTTCTAAAGCTAGGATGGGGTCCCTGTTAGCCGGCATTTCATTCATAGCTAGACTAAATGGTACACAGGATCCCACAAAGTCATTTATTATAGCTAAAGCTTTGAAGGGTTGGTCCAGAATTCAGCCAATAAGGAATGACACTCGCCGGCCTATTGACGAGCAAATTTTAGCCAGGTTGATTGAAGTCTTGCATAAATTAGCTATGGATAATTACGAGGCTTTGCTTTTTGGTTTGGCTTTCTCAGTAGCTTATCACGGTGCTTTTAGGGTTAGCGAGCTTGTGGCCAGATCTAAGAACAACATAGATGGAGCTTTGCTTTTTAAAAATGTGATTTTACAACCTAATGTGATTCGCTGTAAGATAGTTAAGTCAAAAACGGATCAGTTAGGCAGAGGCCATTGGTTAGCAATTGCGGAGCAGCAGGGAACATCTATATGCCCGGTCATGCTGGCCAATAAATTTGCTAGTCTCCGGCCCCCAGGGGAGGGTTTGTGGTTAATTCATAGGGACTATACCCTATTAACTAAATTTCAGTTTAACGCCTTGTTAAAACGGGTCCTAGGGGAAATTGGTCTGAACCCAGTAGACTATGGTACAAATTCTTTCAGGATAGGGGCTGCCACTGCCGCTGCAGTTAGGGGTGCATCCGTCACTGAGATTCAAGCACTAGGGAGATGGAGGTCGCAGACTTATAAGAAATACATCCGGACAGACAAATGAGCCTTTAAAGGTTCCCTTATATACAGTCTTACATCTCTTCACGTCTGTCAGTACTCTCTATCGCTTTCATCTCATCTTTTCTCCTCTATCACTTGGTGACTCAGGGCTATGCTGCTCGCTGTGTTGAACGGGGGCGTGAAGGGATTTTCTCCTCTTTTTTCCTTGGCAAGGCCTGATTAGTGTGTGTGCCTCCAGGGTTCTAAGGGGTTTTTTACCTTCATTTGGGTTACCAATTTTCCTATTTCCATGTGTTAAGAATTAATGTAAAAGTAAAATTAAAAAAGTAAATTAAATAAAATAGTTTTAAATGTCGAAGCAGATGGCCCTCACAGTGGGATATAAATGTTAAACCAATGAAGGAAAGTGTTTCCATTGCGGGGTACTCCGCTTAAACTGCGGGGGCCTAATCTGGTATGGAGGGGCTATTTTAGGAGTTGTTCACAGCTTAGAATATGGTTTGTTTGGTGCTAGTACTTACTGTCATTAAACATGGGTATAATTTGATGAGACTATGTATTTCGTTCTAGGTTTTGCGGTGAAGAGGACGCGAATATGGGTCGTGGGTCATTCGTTTATCTTTTGGGCAGCGAAACACAGAATAGTGAATAGGTGGTCCGATTTCACGCACCCAGTTGACATTAGGTGGTTGGGTCAAAGGGGCATGGTATGGGCGGCGCTGATTCCCACGTTAGGTAAAAAAATAGAAGATCACGGTACCCCCGATATAGTGGTGATTTATTTGGGGGGCAATGACGTAGGTAGAGGTAAATTCCTGGATCTAATTATTAACATTCATGAGGATCTTGTGCAAGTACATGCCCGATGGCCTTCAATTAAGGTTTGTTGTTCTAACATAATACCTCGGTTGTCCTGGAGATCATCTATTCCCCCGGCCACATTGATAAGGGTGGTTAAAAAGATAAACGGATATGCGAGACAGAATGTTAAAAGCATGCGAAGGTAGTTATAAGTCATCCCGAGTTAACGGTAGACAAGAGACATCTTTTCAGAGCGGATGGGGTTCATTTGTCGGCAGAAGGAACGTTTTGTTTATAGAGAGTATTTTTTCGGAGCTGAGGGGGTTAGTTTTTTCATTAGGTGGCGGGCCGCGTGGCCTGTAGGACACATGGCTGTGGTAGGAGAGCATGGCAGTCAGATGGTTGCTAAACATACGGTACTTAAGTGTTGGTGATGAGCCTTGGTTCCCTCGACGTTATAAGACTCGTTGATGCTCTAGTAAGGAGTATCAGGTTTTGCCTAGAAAGGGCTTAACTAGTTTGAGTCCAGAGGGTATTGAGTTAATTTATAGTTTATAGTACCGGACAATAGATAAGGTTTTAACCTGGGTCGGTGGAAAGGAGACGATCTTCCACCTTATTGGTTTATGTTGGTTTTACTGGCTGCCCTGCTCTTCGCCACCTATATAAAAAAGGTCCAAATTGTTGATAGAAACTTTTGTTAGATTTTGATAGAAATAAAATAAAATGAAAATAAAAATAAAATAAAATAATTTAAAAAAATAAATAATAATAATAAAAATAAAAGGACCTTTTTATTCCAAACTTAAGTCGGTGTCCGTGTCTTTATTTTATGGTTTGTAAGTGTTGGGGAATGTTAACCAAAAAAGGGGAGTTGCATAGGAAGGGTAATCAACACTATGCATTTTAAAGGCCTGCTAGCACATTCAATGTAAGCTGACACTGCTACATCACGCGTTGTAAGATGTTTTTGCAAATATAATATAGTACCTTACTGTTTGATTCTAATATCTTAGTGTTTCTTTTTATCTCTCTACAGAATCTGAGCAGCAGCCTGCTGCACACGTGCAAGCAGAAGATGCCCGTGATGTGGAGGAGGCTCAGCTGTATCCAGCTGAACATGTAATGCTGCGGATACTCTCACACGCATCCCAAAGACTTCAAAACGCCACTGAAGCACAGAATGTTCACCTGTCACAAATAGCGAGCACTGTCCAACACACGGATCAAGAAATCACCAGTCTCAATAACACATTCTCCACTTTCATGAGCACACACACCTCTTTAATGACCACACACACCACCCAAATGGATACTTTAAATACAACATTGTCAAATATCGCAACACTCCTTGGTGATCTCTTGCATGCCCACTTCCAACGCACCTCCGGCACATTCCCTTCACCCAGGTCAGAATATTTTTACAACAGCCCCCATACCAGTTGTCTGTTTGCTCCTCCCTCCCTGTTGTGTCTGGTGCGTCCATCCCTGTTGTGTCCGACTCCTCCCTCCCTGTTGTGTCTGGTGCGTCCATCCCTGTTGTGTCCGACTCCTCCCTCCCCGTTGTGTCTGGTGCGTCCACCCTCCCTGTTGTGTCTGGTGCGTCCACCCTCCCTTTTGGTTCTGACTCCTCCCTCCTTGACCCAAACCTATGCCGTCTTATGTGTTTTGCATTTGCCTGTGGCTTTGCCCCCCCCCCCCCCGTCGTGGCCCCTTTCCAATCCCTTGTCATTGCCCCTTCCCAACCCCCTGTCCATGACCCTGCACCTTCACATCGTCGGACACGATCCGTTTCCCTTGCACGTCTGGCTGGTTCCTCTGACTCCTCTACATCACGGGTGACAAGAAGTCAGAGTCGGACCCAGTCAAGTCCCACCCCATACAAGAAGCCCCCAAAAAAATGACCTCGGTTTGGTTTTGTGGAATAAACATTATGATTTCATATATGCTACAAAATGTGTTTTTTGTTGTGAATAAAAATGCTTATACTAATAAAAGTATGTGTTTCTTTATTTGCTATTGCATATTCTATTATGGTTTATTTAAAGCAATACTTGTTATCAAGTATAAGCAAAGTATCTCAAAACACAGGGCCTGAATCATTAAGGTTCTTAAATGAATAGGTATCTTATTTCAGTGTGCTGTCCAAAACCAAGGCCCTGATTGATTAAGGATCATAAATGAAGAGGATCCTTATTTCAATATCCTGGAAAAAACCATGTAAAAATGTAAGGTGCAAATTAGCAATCAGTTTTGCTCAAAAGTTAAATACTGTCTGTATCTTAATGTAGCGCACAAATACTTGTTAGCTTATTTGTACACTGAAATGTAAAGTTCATCTAGGACCTCTCCTACCCCAAATATAAATCTGCTATCACATTTTAGATTTACCTCCCCCTCCAATGCCACGTGGTTTTGCCTTACTTAGTTACTTTGCCTTAACTTTCCAGAATGAATCAGGACCATGGTTTGCTCAAGAAGACTGAACAAGAAGTTTATCAAGTTAAGCTTCTTAATGAATTTGCCTCAGTGTTTCTTTCTTTGTGTGAGTAAATGTTTGGAAACCAAGCGTGCAACTACTACAGTGCCCCTTTATAGGTAGCCAAAATCATCCTGTAAAGGAAGTATTGCATTTGAAAACTGTAACCTGACACAAAGGAGCCACAAATGACAGGTGCTAATGGCACCAAATGACTCCTAACAATTTTTGACATGATGCCACAGGGCAATTAATGTTACCTACTAATCAGTACTGTTATGATTCTGCCCAATTTCAACATATCTAATAAGGCATATGCCTTTAAGAATAATGCTAATGCACAGTGTGTGGTACACCGGTTGCCCTTTAGCATAACACTTGGTTAAATGTTACTTCATGTCCTTATTGCACTAAGCCAGTGTCGGACTGGCCCACAGGGCTACTGGAAAAATCAACGGTAGGCCCCGCTGCCTTACGGCCACACCCCCTTCTAGAAGTGGGCGGAGCCCATTCAGCTCACATGTTCGGTATCCCCGCTACCCTCCCTGGCGTCCTTGCTGCTGTGTGTACAGAGTTCATCTCGTCTGCTTGTTATAAACCTTTGTAATCATTCTCACTGCCGGCCTGGTGTGTAGAGAGTTCCCCAATCACCATCCTGATATCACCCGTGTTACACACAGTACGTGTGCCTAGATCCTGCCAGCGTGTTAAACAGAGGAGCGTGTGCCTGCTGGGAGACCAGGTCCAGGGATTCTTGTCAGATATTTCCAGATAAGGGTTTGACCACAGGGAACAGTTCCCCCTACGCACATCAGACTTCTTGTCAGTAAGTGTGTTACACACAAACTGTCTGAGTGTGAGCGGAATAATAAAGGGAATACTCGTAGAATATTTAACTTAAACCAGGAATTAATGAATGGCTGCTGAACATACGTATCCTGTCATCCAGCCGGCAGGTCAAGACTGTGTACTCTTTATATACACACTGCATTCTTTATATACTACACTATTGTACTAGCTGTCCTTCGTGAGCTGACCACTCCCCCTCTAGTGTCTGGTCCCGCCTCTATGATGGCCGGCCACACCCCCACTGGTGGGCCCCTATCGTTGCAGTCCCCCGGTGGGCCCTTCATGCCCCAGTCCGACACTGCACTAAGCACATATAGTTTGACACAATATAAGGGTGTATGTAGTGTTGTGTGAGCTGTTTGCTGTGTGTCTGGCTAATCATGTATGAAGGAAACTAAAAACATGGTAGTTTGGATATGGTTTTCTCTGGCAAAGAAGCACACCCTGTAATCCAAGTAAGTAGACACCACATTATCTACATCACCTAGTGATGGATGTCCAAGAGGTAGTTTGTCACCCAAATTGCTCTATCCAGTAGTGATTTTTCTAAACTCTATGGTCTGATCTCCCCAATCCATGACAGTTTTATACAATATGGAAGCCTGAATACTTTAATTTACCAAACTGACCTTAGAGTTTCTTTACTTATGAACACTGTGATTCATTCATTGTTATACTGGCCACGTCACTAGGTTTTAGCTCCCTTACAGTTTTTGATTACATTTAAGCAAGGGCAAGCTAATTGACATAACTGGCAACATATTATAATTGGTAGTTTGGTATGTTGAGATTTATTGTAAATACAGACACAGGTACCCATTGCACATGATCACCATCTATAAACCAAAAAAAAATAGGATGCCTCACATAACAATTTAAACATCAACAATATTAACCAGACATTAAACGCTCAAATGACTAGTGTGTGCTCGGGCAGACACTCTTGGATTAGATGGTGTTCTTAAAAGGAAATTGAACATGGAAACATCATCCTAAAGGCAAGTAATTTTTACTTTTTGGATTTGTAGTTCCCTTGCCCAAGCCATGTCCAAATGCAAGAGGTGCAAATGAGTGTTTACATTTACTAGCATGTTTAAACAGACATAGCTGCTATTATGCCACAAACTAACACAAATTACTATTTACACACACACTGACATATGATTTGAAGCCAAACCCAGCTGGAATGTGCCTTTTGTCGATACTTTCCACTTTCAGAGGGAAATCTAACTGTAAATTGTATTGACAAACAATTACACATTTATACACTACAATCAAATCTATACGATTGTACGTAAAAATTTGTTCCATACATTGTCAGGGGCACCAAACATGTCAAGTGACTGCTGGCTAACAATGTGTGTAATCACACTAATTTAACTAGTGCTAATTTGGAGTATCTGTGTTCGCCGTAAACTCAAATTTCACTGCCTGGACCAATTAGCAAACTACGTGAAGTATTAATTATCAAAAAACTGGTTAACTGGTTTATTTGCTGCCCCAAAGGTGGGTAACACATAATGTTAATATGGCCTTGTAGCAAGACTCTACTAGCTTATGGCACTAACGCATGGCACTACTCTCCGCCCATTCCCACCCCTTTCTTCTCAAGTGGTCAGTCGCCATCTAAAATATATTTGTGTTGGACTTTGAGATTGAGTTGACTTTGAGTGCCGTATCTGCTCTGTTTGCACTGCGTATGTGGTGTTTTACAGAGCTCAAGTCCTGTTTCGCGCATTCGCAGTCGACTAGCAGATGCATATGCGTACCTTGATGAATCGGGCCCAATGTTTTTAAACTCTTATTTTACACTTTTCTATACTTTTTTAGTCACTCTGACTTTAAATATTTTGCCTTTATGGATCAGTACAGTCATGGCCAAAAGTTTTGAGAATGACACAAATAATGATTTTTCACAAAGTGCCTCAGTTTTTATGATAGCAATTTGCATATACTCCAGAATGTCATGAAGAGTGATCAGATCAATTGAAATTCATTTCAAAGTCCCTCTTTGCCATGACAATGAAGTTCATCCCAAAAACATTTCCACTGCATTTCAGCCCTGCCACAAAAGGACCAGCTGACATCAGGTCAGTGATTCTCTCTGTCACCCAGTCCACCAGCTAAACCAGCATTATGGTCTGTTTTCACCTGTTTCCCTCTGCATTCACTTGCTGGGCTGAACTGAACATGCACACCCCTGGTCGGCTCAATACTTCCTGCATTCTCTTGATTGGTTAATTGTCTGTCAGCACTTGTTTCTCTACCAAGTTGCCAGATCTTCACGTCTCTCCTTCTGGTTAGATGTGTCCCAGTACTGGCTCCTGTATCCCTACTTATCTATTTGTTGATGACTCAACGGCGCTAACCCAGCTCCACAGGATTCTACTAGCAACAGCTGCTGCAGACACTCTTATCTATCTGTATTGCTGATTCTTAGCGCTACCAAGCCCTCATGATTTCATCATTATACTTTGCATCGGGACTTCCTGCTCTCCAAGAGAACAAATTGATTAGAGATAGAGGTGATTATGAGAATGACAGAATTAGAACATATAATAAATCAAGAAACACCTCCAGAGGGAGACCTAAGTCTAATTATAGTCAATCTCGCCCTATGCAGACTAACAATGGCCCTATACCTTCTAGGGATCGTAATGATAAATATAGAGACAGGTCACCGAGATAAATCACAGGCCAGACCAGATTCTTATAGTTCCACAATTCACTCTAGGAACAATATTTCAGAAGATTCTATCAGAAAAGATAGACACAATTTATCTCCATTGGGCAAAGATATTAAACATGCTTATGATACTACCAACTATAACACTGACTATGATAATCCTAGGGAGAATTTGGAAAGAGGGAACACCAGAAAGGTGCCAGAATCCGCTGCTGACTGCAATCCATCTCCTTTTTTAGGGAGAGGCCAACCTCACATGTCACAGGCTATAAGCTCTCAAGGTCCAAATTTGTCCACTCCCAAAAGGTCAGGAGAAGAAGGATTCAAGGATCCAGGGGAGGGGCCTTCAAAATCGCACAAAAAACACACGCCACTACTGAATAGCAAAGGCGTTTTCAACCTTTCCTCTAAAGTATTGACACAAGCAGATTTATCACTTCTTCAGAAAGGTCTCAAATTTGCTCCGGCAGCCAAACCCAATTTGTTTGACTTATTTGTAGATCTTAACAGATTTTGCCACACAAGAGGTTGGTTTACAAAAAAAGGGAACTGGGTCTAGAAATCAAAATTTGTACTTGGATCGAAAACTGGTTAGAGAATAGGGAACAGAGAGTTGTGATAAATGGAACATTTTCTAATTGGTCAAAAGTCTTAAGTGGAGTACCTCAAGGTTCCGTGCTGGGACCACTCCTTTTTAATATATTTATTAATGACCTTGGTGATGGTTTAGAGAGTAAAGTTTCTATTTTTGCAGATGACACTAAACTCTGTAAGGTAATAAAATCAGAGCAAGATGTAGCTTCTCTACAGAGGGACTTAAATAAACTTGAGGATTGGGCGGCCAAATGGAATATGAGGTTTAACACAGATAAATGTAAGGTTATGCATTCAGGGATCAAAAACAAGAACGCAATCTATAAATTAAATGGAATTAATTTGGGAGAATCTATAATGGAAAAGGATTTGGGAGTGCTCGTAGACAGTAGACTTAGCAATAGTGCTCAATGTCAAGCAGCAGCTGCAAGGGCAAACAAAGTATTGGCATGCATAAAAAGGGGCATAGATGCAAGGGAAGACAGTGTAATTTTGCCACTGTATAAATCGTTGGTAAGACCTCATCTTGAATATGCAGTACAGTTCTGGGCACCACTCTATAAAAAAGATAATTTGGAACTAGAAAGGGTTCAGAGAAGGGCGACAAAATTGATAAAGGGTATGGAGTCATTAAGTTATGAGGAAAGGTTAGTCAGTTTAGGCATGTTTACTTTAGAAAAGAGGCGTCTAAGGGGAGATACGATTACTATGTACAAATACATTAGGGGTCAATACAGAGAGCTTTCATGGGAACTTCATACCCCAAGGACCATACACAGGACACGTGGTCATCCCCTAAGGTTAGAGGAGAGGAAATTTCACAACCAGCAAAGGAAGGGGTTCTTTACAGTAAGGGCAGTCAAGATATGGAATTCATTGCCAGGGAAGGTTGTGATGGCAGATTCAATAGATATGTTTAAGAAAGGGTTAGACAAATTTTTAGTGGAAAGGTGTATCCAGGGATACGACCATTAATTTAAAATAAAGGATAGTAGTGGATATAGGGTAAAAATTGGATTGCAATATTGAGTCTGGGGGGATTTTCAAAATTGAAACAGATGGGCAGTTGCCTACTCTGGATTAATTTCAAATATAAGTGCAGGATCGCAGGAGATCCAAAATAGGTTGAACTTGATGGACTGGTGTCTTTTTTCAACCTCATCAACTATGTTACTATGTTACAAACTCTGAGCCGGAAGAGGTATTTTGCGATCTAATCCATTAAAAAGACCAAACAAGAGCTATGTCCTATTATTTTGGATTCTGCTGATCATGTAGCTCTGTCTCAGTTGGAGTCCCTAGAACTGGAGAGTGGTGGTGGTGTTCCTCCGTCTGAAGTGATTTTATTTGATATTAAGACCAACAAGTCTGTACAGAGGTTTAAGAATCAATCAGAATTCTATCCCCTTCAATATAGAGGTCCATACATTAAGAGCTTTTATAAAAGCACTATGGAAGACTTCCAGCAAATATGTGAATCAACGTCCCACAAGTCGGGCAGAGACAATCTTACCCATGTGGAGAGATTAGCTCTAAACCAATTAGTAAAGGATACATCTATCATCATCAAGCCCGCTGATAAGGGGGGGGGGGGGGGACAGTGATCCAGAAAACAACAGATTACCTTGAAGAAGCCAGAAGACAGCTAAATAATGATTTTTTCTATTCCAAGTTAACATTTGACCTTACATCTATTTATCAATCCAAGCTTCATGTTTTACTAGATGATGCCCTTATCTCGGGCATTATCTCCAAAGAGACTTTTTGGTTTTTGCTTCTGAAGTATCCTGTAGTACCCACGTACTACCATCTACCCAAAATCCATAAATCTCTAGTGTCACCTCCGGGGAGACCCATTATCTCTGGAGTGGGCTCCCTCACCAGCAATCTTTCCTTTTTTGTTGATACTTATCTTCAACCTTTTGCTGTGTCTCTTAGGTCACATATCAAAGATACCACAAGTTTTTTGAAACTTATTCAACACACAGTTTGGGAACTCACGTATCATTTTTTGACCTGTGATGTTGAAGCCCTTTATTCCAACATACCTCATGATAAGGGCCTAGACGCCATCAAATACTTTTTGGATAAGCAGGAGACTAGGGACCAGTCATTGTCAGATTTCATACTTTCTTCTATTAAATTTATTTTAGAACATATTTATTTTCTTTTTGACTCTCAATATTACTTACAGAATCGGGGGACGGCCATGGGGACCAGGTTCGCCCCAAGTTACGCGAATCTTTCTATGGGTCTTTTTGAAGATCCGTACATATGGGATTCTGCGTTTGGGGCGAACCTGGTCCTCTATGGCCGTTATATAGACAACCTCTTTTTTATTTGGAATGGAGATCTATCCACTATGTCATCATTTTTGTCTCATCTTAATTCAAATACTTTTGGTTTAAAGTTTACTACCAATCATCCATTTACTATCAATTTTTTAGATGTAACATTAAAAGTATCAGACAACCGGATAGTATCTGAAAATTACTCTAAGGAAGTTGACACGTTAAACTTTTTACACTACAACAGTAGTCATCATAAACCCTGGCGGGATAATATTCCCAGAGGCCAGTTTTTACGGATTAAAAGAAATTGTTCGGAATCGGAGGATTATGATTTCCATTCACACAAGCTGTTCAAGACCAAGGATATCCAAACTCCATCTTGAACAAAGCTCTTTTAAAAGTTAGTGAGATTGATAGGTCCCATCTACTCACTCAGACCCCAAGACTTATTAAGAATGATAAGTCTGTTTCTTTTGTTACTCAGTTCAACTCAGCAGCAGGCGCCATTAAGCAAGTTATAAACAAAAATCTTTCCTTATTAGAATTGGATGAATTCATAGGTCAAGATATTAGGACTACTAACAACGTGGTATTTAGGAGAGCGAAAAATCTCAAAGAGAAGCTTGCTCCCAGCTTCTTCAAAAATCCTACTGTGTCGGATATTACACCTAAATCCGTTCAATTTGCAGACAGATGGTTAAGCAGATTAAATGGTTTTTACAAATGTGGTAAACTTAAATGCATTACCTGTGGTTTTGCAGATCATCAGACTAAAGAATTTATTTCCTTTACAATAGGGGAGAGATTCCCTATTAAGAAAGCTCTTGACTGCCAATCGGATTTTGTGATATATGTAGTAAACTGTGCCTGTGGCGTCCAATACGTTGGACGCGCTATTAGATCATTAAATGTGCGTTTTCTGGAGCACAGACGTAATATTCTAAACAAAGTAAAGACCCATAGTCTGTCATTGCATATTAACACCTGTCAGGGTGGAATCCTCTCAGGTCTTAAAGTCAGAGCCATTGAACAAGTGTTGAAGACCAAAAGAGGGGGAGGCAGATTCAATTTACTCTGTAAACGTGAGGCGTTTTGGATCTATAAGCTAAAAACTCTGTCCCCTCTCGGTCTGAATGAAAGTATTGAACTCAACAATTTATAACCCTCATCAGCTAGATATGACTGAATTGTAGTCATATGTATATCTGTCCGAATACATTCTGTATATATTTATATAGTCTTAATCTAACTGGATAACACTGGATATTTATTTGACAGTGTAAGTTTTTTTCTCTATAGAATGGTAACCTTTGTGTAAAATGTATTTTTATGCTTAAATAGCATTATTTTATGTATTTGTTTGAGGTGGTCTACCTTTCAGGGGGGATTTTGTTACTCTTATGAAGCATTTATATTGACTATAACTTCTATACTAGAGGAACATTGATTGTGACAATAGTCACATATAATACTAGACCTGTATCTAGGGATTATTTCCAAATGTTGAATACCACCTATTTCGGTATTATAATGTATAAATTATTCTCTATACACCATCCACTTATGATTTTTTTTGTGTTTCAAGAAGGGTGGAGCCTCAAAGTGGCACTCGGTGATGCTATTAAGATTCTAGCTCACAGGCTTTTTGCCTTATATCTAATGTCCTATTAACAGAGAACCAAAATTGGATAAGTTCTTGTTGCATTTTCAAATTCTTGTAATCTGGCTGATATTTCTCACACAAATGGATACATATGTGAATTATTGTTAAATTGCCTATATTCAGTATCCCCCTTACAGAGAATGAGGACTAGACAAGTTTTTGTCATATTCATGAATGCCTTGTATTTGGTTGATGTTCACTATATAAATGGACATTTATTAATATTACTATTCCCCAGCATAATTTCAATTTTGAATTGATATCTTATGTGATCATTATGCCGATTGGCTATTTTGTATCATATGATTGGGGAAATACAAGACAGCATGTTAACGAGACATAAGTTCCGATATCGCAAGTTGGGAATATGTCTTATGGTGATTGTATTAATGTCAAAACAGGATCGTGTCAGACATCCATTATTTATGTTGTAGGATTTTGCATTATTATGTATGTTTCCAACCATGACCTAGCCGATCATATAAAGGAACTTGTCTGTGACTATATATCTTTATGAATGACTTTGGCCATTCTATACGATCACTATCATGTTGATTGGCCTCTTTATATCATGTGACCGGGGTATCTTAACATCGGACTACAACAATATATTGAGTCCGGACATTATTTATTTTTAATTTGTTTTACAGTCCATTCGTCTCTGTCATAATATTGAGTTAGTACTTGGCCAGATCTTATTGACTATGATGCACAATTTTGCATAACTGTGTATGGTTCTAATCGATGATATAGGTGTGTTTACGAGTATACATTTTTATGAATGATTTCAGTCTCTGACTGGACAAACACTCTCCATGACGATCACAATAAGGATTGGTTGCCACATACCACATGATTGAACAACAAAGTATTTAGCAAGCCCCTTATGATTGACCATCTATACCTCTGATGAGAAACGCATCAGGTCATCTGAGCTGCATCTTTTGGATATTTACAAATTTCTTTTTGGACCAGTTCTTAACCCCGGGGTTTTGTTTTTATTACGGTTCCTTGGACCATCATATGTGCCGGTGGGTTTATTCCAGCAAGTGAACATTGGAACCACACACAGGTTGGAACATTCCTTTTTTAATATTGAGTCAATTGCTTCTATTTATACATGCAATACAAATTTATATGGCTATGCATTACAAACTGTGCGGACTATCATGCCAGTGAAATTGTTACATATTAGCCATTTTTCAAACCACGTTATAAGTTTCCATTGTTTCTTCACATTGTGCACTTATTGCAATTACAAGTGGTTATGCACCCTTTTTGTGCGTTGATCGATATAACCAATTAAAATACCGGATATTTTATCTGTATAGGATACTGTGTTGAAACACATTTTTCATTTGGACTTTGTTGGAACACATTTTCTATTTGGACTTTGTATTTTCCATCATACTATTGGCACTCCAATCAAGGAATATATCAATATCATTGCCATTTCTGGTCTTTTATCTAAGAATATTTTGCAGTCTCATCATTTTTAATTTCATGTACTATTGAGCTATACAGTGGCTATTAAATTGTTTTATATGAGGTCTAAGCTTTACGCTATTTCTGTATTTTTTTTCTCTACATGCTCTCCAGTTTCACTGTTCTCCAGGCTCTCCCTCAGGTTTAGCCCTTTACCCTCTGAGAGGACCATGACCTGTGGTTAGGGAGCCGCCAAGTCCATGCTCCCTTGCGGGAGCCTCTGGTGAAAACCTCCCTCTCTGTTAGATTCTGCACCTTAACGAGGGTAGTGTCAAACTGGGCAAACACATCGGGCTTCCCAAGACCTTCTGATTGTGACAGTAAGATCTGTCCATAAATGGATCCCGATGGAGAACCTACCGCCAAGGACATGTTGCATCATCTTGTTGGCAGAGTTGAGCAGCAAGATGCCACCCAGATCCAACTCCTTCAGTGTTTACAAGCATTGGCAGCCCGTCTAGATAACAACTAGGCGCAGCTCCTGCACCTCCAGCTCCTGTTGCAGCAGCAACCACCTCCACTTTAAGGTTACCCTCTCCCCAAAAGTTTGACGGTGACCCAAAAGACTGTTGAGGGTTCCTGAACTAGTGCTCAATCCATCTACTTCCACATAACTTCCCCTCAGGGCGCTCTAAAGTCACCTATATCATCTCTTTGCTCTCCGGACAAGAATTGACTTGGGCATTCCCTCTCTGGGAACGGAATGACCCTGTTCTTCAGGACTCTCATCCTTCTGGAAGATATTCGATAAGCCGGCCCGTGTCTCCTCTGCATCCTCTAGCATACTCAGACTTCGTCAGGGCTCTCAATCTGTTTCCTAATGTGTGATCCAGTTTCTCACTCTCTCCTTTGAACTTCATTGGAACAACAAGGCTCTTATTGTAGCTTTCTGGCAGGGACTGTCAGACCGGATAAAGTATGTCCTAGCTTCTCAGGAACTCCCGAGAACATTGGATGCATTAATTTCGCTTTGTCACCGAGTAGACACTCGCTTCAGAGAGAGGTCTTCCGAGAAAGATCCTCCTCGTTGCCCTCCCATCAGGTTGGCTCCTAGATTCCTCCCACCAACTTTCACTGAGAAGCCAATACAAATTGGTAGGTCGAAACTCTCATGCGAGGAGAGGTAACAAAGGATTTCTAACAATTTGTGTATCTATTGTGCAAAATCATGTTACGTCATCGCCTCCTGTCCCAAGCGTCAGGGAAACGCCAAGCCCTAACCTGTTCTGGGGAGGTCAGGCTGGGGACGTCAAATATGAACAAATCTTCAATTTGCCTGATCCCTGTTACAATTCTGGGGTCCCCAGGACCAGTCCGTTTTTCGGCCCTTCTGGACTCGGGAGCGGCCGGCAACTTCATATCCGCTGCCCTGGTCAGGCATCTGTCCTTACCCACCGAATCTCTCCCTCAGCCAATCGTCATCACAGCTAATGACGGAAGCAGAATTTTCAATGGAACCATCTACTCCCAAACCAAGCCATTAACTTCAACTTCAGGTTGGGGTCTTGCATTCTGAGACGCTTTGATTCTTAATCCTTCCTCAAGTCACCAATCCGGTCATCTTGGGCCTTCCCTGGCTCTGACAACATTTCCCCCCCCCCCCCCCCATGTAGACTGGTCTACCTCCCAGATATTAGCTGATAGATGTGAATGAGTAATTAGAGTGAAGGACAGAAGCGCAGCTGTGGAGGATTGGTTAGATCCTGAAAATACACAAATAAACAAAAAGCCCACAGTGCTGAAGGTGGTAGACACTCTAATGATGTAATTTGTGGAAGAGAATTTTATATAAAAAAATATATATTTATTAATACACAATATCATATAAAACCTCACACAAGTAATAAACAATCCCATCATCAGTGCACTGATATATCTATATAGGAAAGCTGTAATCTTCTGTGCAATCACATGGGAAATCAAACAAATGAATGGGCAGCTCTATAAAATATGCGCATACCAATGTATACCCCTGACAGAAAACGGCTATATTGAGTGGTCTGCCCAATAAACAGGCTCCAGCGTAAATAATATGCACACCACAGCTAGACTCGCGCTCAGATGTCTGCTTGTGTAGCGTACACCGCTACTCCTATTTCCAGAGAGGAGCCAGTGGGATCCGTTAATCAATGTCTTTGTCCCTTATCAAAAACTCATATGAGTGAATAATCTGGTATTTAGCATATGTTGACAATTCGTTGTGGGCAAGACAAAAAAGATAAACATGTGCACATATAAAAAGACAGTCAATTCAGTTGCTATAGTAAACAAACTCCAATGTATCTTAGATGAAGTTAGAATTATGGATAGAGGGAGTTTAGTGAACAAGAAGAAAGTGAGACAAGATATATTGTTGGATAGAAATGGGAAGGAAGAAGGAATGAACCCAGCACCCATTTTATTTATTTCTAAATACAACAATAAATCATGGGAGATTAAAAATACTATCAAGAGATTTTATCCCATTCTACAACAAGATAAAGTACTGAAAGAGATCTTGCCACAAAATCCTAGAGAAATTTTTAAGAAAGGGAAAAATCTAAAAAAACTCACTAGCCACGAGTCTTTTTACGAAACAGGATAATAAATGTAAAGACTCTAATCCCTTAAACTGTATCACACAAAGACTAGAGGGATGCTTTAAATGTGGTATGGGAAGATGTACTACTTGTGCACATATTAAGAATAGGACGAAATAATTCACACATGCTGGTAAAAGTCACAGAATTAGGGGTTTCATTAATTGCAACACTTGTTATGTGATCTACGTGTTGAGATGTAGCTGGAACTTAGTTTACGTAGGGAGGACCACTAGAATGCTGAAGTCAAGGTTTATGGAACACCGAAGAAACATTATTAATCAAAAAGAAGACCACAGTGTATCTCGACATTTTAATATGTGTCACAGCGGATAGGTAGATGATTTGAGTGTAGTAGGAGTAGAACACATTACCAGTACTACTAGAGGAGGAGATAGGTATAAAATAAACTATGTACCCAGGAAGTTTTTTGGATTCATCTGTTGGATACATTGAGTCCACGTGGACTAAATGAAGCCATAGAATTGAATGAATTAATATCCTGAATTCTGCTAGGAATGATACATGGTGTTATGATAATTAAATATATGCATGATTGAAATATGATTACTACCTTAGATAGTATCTAGTGCCTACTTGCTGGTGTAGAACTATATGGTGGATATGATTTTACTCTGTCCAGTACGTAGTTCTATGATTACTCATTTATCTCTAAATTTAATAACAAATCATGGGAGATTAAAAATACTGTGAAAAGGTTTTACCCCATTCTACAACAAGACAGGATACTTAAAGACATTTTACCTAAAGATCCCAGAATAATTTTTAGAAAAGCAAAAAACCTGAAGAACTCTTTAGCTCCCAGTTTATTTAGAAAGCAACAAGATTCTAACTATGAAGGTGCTAATACATCTAATTGGCTTCCACAAAAAAATAGAGGGTTGCTATAAATGTGGAATGGGAAGGTGCACCACTTGTTCATTTATTGATAATAGAGCGAAGAAATTTTTACATGCTGGTAAGAGTTTAAAAATCTGAGGCTTTATCAATTGTAATACCAGCTATGTGATCTATTATTATTATTATTATTATTATTATCGTTTATTTGTAAGGCGCCACAAGGTTTCCGCAGCGCCGTACACAGTACGAACAGTAGACTATACAGGGTAAAACAGTACAGAACAATAAACACAAAGTACCAGTTCTCCAGAAACTCCAGGCAGGCAAATACAGTAGAGACGGAGCGGAAGAACAAGTATGGAGACAGAAAGGAAGGGGGGCCCTGCTCATACGAGCTTACATCCTAAGGGAGGGTAAACAAATCAGGCACAGAAGGGAGCCAGTGAAGCAAAGGCGGGAGAAAAAAAAGGGGGCCAGGGGAGAAACAGAGGAGATGAGACAGGATATTTATTCTGTTTGTTAAGGATATCTATTTGTTAAGGTGTAGCTGTGATCTGGTTTATGTGGGGAGGACTACAAGAATGCTCAAATCCCGATTTATGAAACATTGTAGAAACATTCTCAATCACAAAGAGAATCACAGCGTCTCTAGACACTTCAACATGTGTCATGGTGGGAAACTAGAGGGCTTCAGTGTAGTGGGGTTGGAACATATTAACAGTACCATCAGAGGGGGAGATAGATATAAGAATCTCTGTACCCAAGAAGTCTTCTGGATTCATCTTTTGGACTCATTGAGCCCACAAGGACTGAATGAAGCCCTGGAACTTAATGAACTGTTGACCTAGTAAACATGTATAGTCTTTCAATATATTGTTTTAGTGAGTCAAGATCTGATTAGAATCAATTATATGGCGGGTATCAGAATATACAATATAGTCCCTTTTTATCTATTTGTGATATAGGGTTATAGAGATGGGGATTTAAACAACAATAATTATAATTCCATTCCAGATGAATACTTATATGAATAGTGACTATATTTCATTTGCTGTATAGTTGTAAGGTTAATTTAGAATCACATCGGGTTTTTTTCCCCGAGCAGTTTGGTTTGTATTTACCTACGTATATAGGAAACATCAACTAACAGGCATGAATTTGTGGAAACTTATATATGAAATTACTTTTAGAACATATGAAGTGTTGATTTATTATTCGATTACAGATGTAATATCACAATGAATAACATTTATTATACGTATTCTATGTCTATAGAACTCTGCTTATAGTAAAATGCCACTACTATTATTGTTATAATAGAATATCATTAATGTGTTTTATGTTATGTGCACTCTTTGATTGTGGCATATAACAATATACTATTAATGGGGGCTACAATTACCCTGCATTTTCATTTGTGCAGCTAACATCGTTCATGCTTCATAGAAGTATGTTATATAACATCAATATGACAGTGCAACGCTGTTTTAATAAAAAAGCAAAGTGATTTGAACAGAAAGAGATCTACTAGTGCAATTAGGAACACTTGATTGATGTCCACCTGAGAGGTGATGAATGAGCTGATCTGAACGGAAACGTATAAAAACCATCTAGATGAGTGAATCTACAATTACTACTCAAATTATCCTCTAAAGAAGTCACTACAAGTGATGAAACGCGTTAGCAAGGAAGGAGCATTGCTTATCATCGTCTTTATCCGGATCTTATAGTGAGTACTCACTGGGGACATTGATGTGGCAATAATTTATATTCAGCTGGCAAACATTGATTGTATGATATTTGGCTGTCGGTACAGGAGTGGGCTGCTTACTCCTGAGACGGAGCTTGGCTCACACAGACAATCCTGTACGGACTAAAATCCAGTCCTCTATTGGCGAGCGCCACAGCATAACATTTTCATTAACCCGGTTGCATGAGACCTCTCTGAATTGTTTTACAGTTATAGAGCCGCTACAATAAAAACAGGTTCATTACCTTAAGGATCGGAGACTTTATCTAGCCGGCATCAATATCACCACCACACACAGGTTCTCATTCACTATCTATCCAAGCGATATGGTCTAAAATCCGAAAGATCTACATAGGATTTATCTGAGAAGTGTGTATTCCATAATCAGAGTTGCTTATGGGCTGCATGTGCACTTTCTATATTATGATACACATGTACAGCTCTCCGTGTATATAGTGAATACGTGTATACACCTATCTATATTGATTATACAGATATCTGCTTATACTGTTCTTTAATTTGGATTTACCCCATTGACTAATGGAGAAAACTTGGCAACGCCCATAAAGGGCGGAGCTATATGCCGATTACGAACGGATTCTATAATGATCATTTGTTTGTGGTTTTCCAGACATCTAGGCATGTTTTTATTGTGTAACCGATACTATCTGTGCTACACACTGTTTATGGAGAGTATATTTTATTTTCTATTTCCATTTTATTGTAGCCCATTCATTGGTTGATGTGTATGTATGCTGAACGATTTGATATATCAGTGCACGGGATTATACATATTACCATTTGAGCATGGTTTTTACCTGTTTTTTATGATATAATAAAATCATATGTTTTATGTATTATTGCCTTTCCACAAGTTCATTCTTGAAGTGCCGGCCACTCTCAGCGCTGTGTGTGTTCTTTTATTTTTATATTATATATAGGATCTCACCAATCCTACACAGCTGCGATTTTGGCTGCCACTTATATAGTGGTAATACATACTCTATCAGCGCCAAAATATATATTTTTTTTGGGATATGCGCATGTGCCCAGAAACCCAGAAAAGACAATAGAAGAAGATCAACTGACGACGGGGAGTGCAGCCGGCTGACATCTTCCCGGGACCTGTGTAGTGAGTAACCAACGAATATAGATGATTACAGGAGAGTCTATGGACACTTGCTTACATTTATTGCTTTTTTCATGCGCAGCACATGGCTAGTGCACTACTTCGGCAGTAAGCCTGATTTGTACTGACAGACTTTTCTCCCTTTATTGAAACCCTAATTTGGGTGAAGTGTAGTGCAATATATCACTTGCAACCTTTGTTTGGAGGACATTGGCATGCACAGATTCTTTTGTGCTTAGGACTAACTCATTGGCCAATTTTATTATTTTTATTTTTGCATAATTATGCTTATTGATTGTGTTTGACAGTTTTTACACTTTTTTTCATATTTTGTTTTTGTTTTTTTGTCTTCAGACTTTTCTTCTCTTTTGTTTTGTGTTATATACATTTATTATTACATGCTTATGTTCTGTTGCATATGTTGTGGGTTACTACCAATACAATTTTACCCATTTATAGATTGGTCTTCATTACTTTGCATCTAGCGCCAGGGATTTTTTGTTGTTTATATTGTGGTTATTTGGAGAGGATTAGGGATCGCCTCCCCATCTCCCCATTTGACAGCTTATTTGTGTTCTTTGGTGAGCGCTGGTATATTCCTTTATTTTCTGGTCCATTTTGATCCGGTTATACTAGCTGCCCCTTTGTTTACCTGTACTAGGTATCTATATTTAGAATGATTGATTCTCAAAGACAGCAAAGGCTTACCAGGTTGGAGGGGATTTTTTTTAACTAGGAATTGTAGATACTCCTCCTCTGGTGATTAATGAGAAGAATTTCTGTTCCAATTTTTTGGCTTACGAAAAATTATTAATAATGGAGGTCAAACAATGGTGGGAGATAACTGCCTTACAAAAATATGTAGAACATGACTTGGTCCCGAGGGGGCTTAGACTCTCGAAAAAGCCTACATTTATCTCCAATGATTCTGAGTTTATGGCGAAATGGAACAAGACTCTAGATGCTTGCTCATTAGAGCTTATTAAATTAATTATAGAGGACAGAAAAGTCTCATTTCAGAAAATAGAGGATAATATTTCAGCTATTCAATTGAGGCTTAAACCTAGAGCATCTAGAAGACTATAAGAACCTTGAGGCACTTACATTATCGAAAATCAGTAAACTTGAGGACCAAATTACATCCACTAAAGGAAGGAAGTTCAGGAGGGACATTAAGGATCAAGAGTTGGGGCATAGGGACCCTAAAGACTATATGAGGAATGGTAAAAGTAGTGGACCCCCTGGTATAGAAAGAAAGAAAGAGGTATCCAATAAATTCCCTACACGAACTGACCCTTCTGGAAAAGGTTTTTATAAATATAGAGGTATGAATCCTAAAAAATCCCTATATGAGAGATCACCATTAATCAAACGCATACCAATAAAGGAGAAGAGAAAGAGAGTATACAAACCCCTTAATTTATGTAGCCCACAGAATAAAGGGAAGACTAAGTCTGACTACAACCATTTGGCCAGACTGAGTTTTGGAAAAGGGGCGGAACTTATTGGATGATTTAGAACTGGTCAAAACTTCTCTTTTAGAGAATTTGACCAGTACCCAAGATCTCACCACACATGGTAACCCCACAGAAGAATGGGGGAATTTCACTACACATTTTTTAAAAATGGGCACAATAAAAGCATGCATGCCCAGATCCAACACTGTCGAAGGATACTGTACTAAATCCTTTGGTTCTAAAAAGGAAGGTAAGACCCACTTCCATAGAGGAAAACGGGGAGGGAAGAGATCTAGAGGAGCACGTCCAAAAATAAGAAAATAGATGAGCTTAATGAAGATCCCCTAAGGGGATCTTCAATTTGAGTGATTTCAGTCTAATGAAAGGTCAAAAGAATTTGTTAAACAAGGGCCTTAAATATGCTCTAGAAAGAATATGGATAAATTTAAGACTTATGTGGATTTACAGAGGTTTGTACATAAGCTCACCCTTAAAAAAGTCTTTATGTCTGATAAGAGAGGTACTGCGTACTCACCTAAGGAAGAACCTGATTATAAACATACTAGTCTTAAGAACAAGTTTTCCTTTTTTCCTAGTCATATGAAAGGTCCATATATTGAGACTTTTAAGAAACTGGTGGAAGATGATTTAGAAATGCTTGATACTGGTAAGAGCAGGAGAAAATCGAATCTTATGTTATCAGAAAGGGATGCCCTTCAGGAACTAAAAAGTCTATTGTGGTGAAACCTGCAGATAAAGGGGGTGGTACCACTATTCTGAATAAGGTGCAATACGAGGGGGAAATAGAGAAACAGCTTGGTGACCCCCTGACGTATGAACTTTTGAGCTTTGACCCCACTGCGGCCTATAGTAAAGAGTTACAAAAACTACTCATGAGTTCCTTTACAGAAGGTATTTTGAACAAACAGGAATTTGATTTTCTATACAACATATATCCAAAGATTCCTGTGATTTATATCCTACCAAAGATTCATAAATCATTGAGAGAACCCCCTGGCAGACCTATCATTTCAGCCATCGGGTCACTCACTTCGAATCTTGCACAGTATATTGATCAATTTCTTCAGCCTCTTGTTATAAAACAACACAGCTATTTTGAGAGATACTACTGACACTTACAACTTTAAATAACCTGAAATGGGAGGAAGAGTGTATTCTCCTTACTTGTGATGTCACATCTCTTTATACGGTCATCAACCATGAGGCTGGGTGCAAGCATGTCTATAAGAAATTATTGGAATGTTCAGATATCCCTTCAAAACAGATAGCGTTTATTATAGATGCCATTCGATTTGTCTTGGAACATAACTATTTTTGGTTCCGTGGTCAATTTTTCAGGCAAATAAAAGGGACTGCGATGTCCAGTAAATTTGCACCCAGCTATGCCAATCTTTAGCATAGTGGGAAGACCTTTATATCTGGGCCAATAATCGGTTTAAAGACCATTTTTGCGTGTGGAGGAGGTACATAGATGATATTTTATGCATCTGGAAGGGCAATGAAAATTACAGGAATTTGTCTCATACATTAACACCAATGAGTTTAACTTGGTGTTTGTGGCCCACTCAAGTAGGACCAAGGTAGAATTCTTGGATCTGGAGATATATGTTGATGGCAATTGTTTGAAAACGAAAACATTTACGAAGCAGGTGGACTGCAACACGTTTATTCCTGCAACTAGTGGTCACCATCAGATATGGCTTAGAAATGTGCCTTAAAGGTCAGTTCATGAGAGTGAGGAGGAACTGCTCAGATTTGGGAGTCTTTAAACAGCAAGCAACCCTCTTGAAAGACAGGTTCTTAGATAGGGACTATGATCCTGAAACAGTAGAAGCAGCTTACCAAGAGGTTCTTAGATTGGAGAGAGATCCGGTACTCATTCAAAAGGAAAAGAAATCCACTGGGTTAGAGAACCTAGCTATCATTACTGATTTTAATGAGCAGGCCAGGTGTTTTGAGAAGATTGTCAGAAAACACTGGCACGTTCTTAAGAAGGACGAGAAGCTAGCATGCATCCTTCCAGAACACCCGAAATTTATTTACAAAAATGCCCCTAACCTTACAAATGCATTGGTCAAGAGTTTCTTACCTCTGGATACTAAGAAACAGGAGGGAACATGGTTAGGGGAGGATGAGAGTGGATTCTACTTCTGTAATCGGTGCCAGGCATGTAAGCTTACGGGGCATAACACTATCAAGCCTATTAGGTCTTTTGTGTGTAAAGATACTGGCAACGAATACGTCATCAAGGAGAAGATCACTTGTGACACGGCCGGGGTTATCTATTTGCTGGAGTGTCCGTGTGGCCTCCAGTATGTGGGACGGACTATATGGCGTTTACATGTCAGGCTATCTGAAAATATTAGAAATATGAAGAAGGAATTCAACATGCACAGTTTATCGGATCATTACTCTAAGCATCATAAGCATGATCCTACTACATTAAAGTTTGTAGGGATTAAGAAAGTTCAGAAAAATTGGAGGGGGGGTGACTTTGTAAAGAAAATTTCCATGAAGGAATCTTAATGGATTTATGAGTTGCATACCCTCTCCCCACAGGGTCTTAACGTTGATTTTGACTTGGGAGTGTTTTTGGACATTTAATTCATTTTCACTCTTTGGTCATGTGAGGGTTAACTTTAGTTTTTAAGTGGGATGTTCTCATTTACTTCTATGTTTTAATATACCCTATCAGTCTCATTCTTGAGTATTTATGTATGCCTTTTTCTTTTTGTGTCTGATGTCATTTGTTATTTATTTAGTAGGTATCTAAGTAGACTGTAGTCATTTACCTGCATATGTATAAGGGGCGTTCCTTGTGCTTTCAATAGGGGCATGCCTCTCAGCCCTGTCATTTCCCATTGGCAGTTTGGATCCTAGGTCCTATCGTTTTTTCTTTATATATTACTGCATGTTTTTTCAATAACATTCATTTATCCTGAGGAAGCCTGCCTGAGCACGGGTGAAACGCGTTGATAAGAAGGATGGTATACGCTTATTAATTTTGGCCGAGTGTTATTTAGATTGTCTAGTCTGTGATACCCAGCTTTAAGGACCTGTTGGGATATGCGCATGTGCCCCGAAACCCGGAAAAGACAATAGAAGAAGACCGACTGACGAAGGGGAGCGAAGCCCGCTGACGTCTTCCCGGGACCTGTGTAGTGAGTAACCAGCAAATATAGATGATTACTGGAGTCTATGGACACTTGCTTACATTTATTGTTTTTTTCACGCGCTGCACATGGCTAATGCACTACTTTGGCAGTAAGCCTGATTTGTACTGACAGACTTTTCTCTCTTTATTGGAACCCTAATTTGGGTGAAGTGTAGTGCAATATATCACTTTCTACCTTTTTTTGGAGGACATTGGAAAGCACAGATTCCTTTGTGCTTAGGACTAACTCATTGGCCAATTTTAATTTTTATGTATGCATAATTATGTTTATTGATTGTGTTTGACAGTTTTTACACATTTTTTATATTTTTTCCATATTTTTTTTGCTTTGTTTTGTTTTTTGTCTGCAGACTTTTCTTCTTTTTTGTTTTGTGTTATATACATTTATTATTACATGCTTATGTTCTGTTGCATATGTTGTGGGTTATTACCAATACAATTTTACCAATTTATAAATTGGTCTTCATTACTTTGCATCTAGCGTCAGTGATTTTTTGTTGTTTATATTGTGGTTATTTGGAGAGGATTAGGGATCGCCTCCCCTTTTCCCCATTTGGCAGCTTATTTGTTTTCTTTGGTGAGCGCTGGTATATTCCTTTATTTTTTGATACCACCTATGAGCTCCTGAATGGAGACCCTACACCTATGTTCCTTAAAGATCTCAGTAGAGCTGCACTTAAAAGGTATTCTCAACAAAGAAGAATACCAATTTCTGTCCATACAGCACCCAAGGATTCCTGTCATCTATCATATGCCGAAAATCCACAAGACCCTCTCACGACCAATCTATTGAGTTATATAGACCATTACCTTCAGCCATTAATTGTACTACAAAAAAGTTATCTGAGAGATACCGGCCACCTCTTAGAAGTGCTTGAAAATGTGAACTGGGAACCAAATTATCTTTTCTTTACTTGTGATGTGCTTTCACTTTATACAATTATTGACCACCAGGCTGGATGTGAACACACTAGACATATCTTGAATGATTTGTCAGACTACCCATCCGAACAGATCGATTTCCTGGTGGATGGGATATCATTTATCCTTCACTATAATTATTTCTGTGCCAGTGGGGATTACTACAAACAGGTTCGCGGAACTGCCATGGGCGCTAAATTTGCGCTGAGTTACACAAACCTGTTTGTAGCCCAATAGGAAGAGCTGAACATTTGGCATAACAATCCCTTTCGTGATCACAATGTGTTGTGGCTATGATATATTGAAGATGTGTTTTGCGTTTGGAGAGGGGAACGGACCCAACTAGATCTATTTCTTGCCCACATCAACCACAATCAGCTCAACCTATCATTTACTCACAATATTAGTGAACAAATGGTTGAGTTCCTGGATTTAGAAATCTCTGAAGAATGGCATGATCTCCACTAAAACTTTTTTAAAAAAAGTTGATTGTAACTCATTCATCCACACATCCAGCAGTCACCACCCAAACTGGCTCAATAACATTCCGAAAGGGCAGTACACTAGACTTAGACGAATTGTACACATCTAGCCCAATTCAATGAGCAAGCCCCTATCCTTAAGGAAAGATTCTTAGAGAAGAACTACAATCAAGACACTGTAGAAACTGCCTATAGGCAACTTAGAGACACAGATAGGAGCATTCTATTTAAGAATAAAGAGGCACCATTGCACCAAAACCCTACGAGAAGACCAACTCTCCCGTTTATTACCCAATACAGTAGGGACTCCAGAAAAATTGAACAGATCTTTAAACACTGGCACATACTCCTGGGCAATAAAGATCTCCACCACATTCTACTACCCAAACCCACTTTCGTTTACAAAAGATCAGACAATCTAAAAACTAGATTAGTTAAAAGTGGTAGCGCCCCAGATAACATTAAAAAAGGCACCTAGCTAAATGATAGGGCTATCATCATCAACATTTATTTATATAGCGCCAGCAAATTCTGTAGCGCTTTACAATTGGGAACAAACATTAATAAGACAATACTGGGTAATACATACAGACAGAGAGGTAAGAGAACCCTGCTCGAAAGCTTACACTCTATAGAGCTATGGGCTTTTACTACTGTAACCGTTGTGCGGAGTGCAAATGTTGCAAGATCAAGCACACCAAACCAGTCACAACGTATACCTCTAAGACTACTGGAGAAGTTTTTCCAATAAAAGAAAGATTAACATGTGATACACCGGGCATCATATACCTACTAACATGCCCGTGCGGGAAGCAATATGTGAGGATGCACAATTAGGAAGTTATCTGTCAGAATAGCGGAACATCAATGGAACATTCTTAATGAGATTAAAACACATAGTATTCCAGAGCATTTTTCCCTCTGTCACAATCATGACCCTTCACTGCTGAACTTTATAGGCATCTATAAAGGTTAAAAAACCATGGAGGGGAGGAGACTATATCAGACTAATCTTGCAACAAGAAACCAGATTTATTTATACCCTCAAAACCTTAACCCCACAGGGTCTCAATATTGATTTTGATTTGAATTATTTTCTCTAATTTTTCTGTTTTGTTTATTTGTACTTTCCATATGCATATATTTTTACAAATTCATTATCTAGTGTTCTATTTTTATTACATTCACAATCTCTCTGAATGTATACTTTCCTTGAACATATATTCATGGATTACACTGTTTTTTCAAGCTTTACTTGTCTTGTTCATTATGCATCTAGTCTATATATGGAGCAAGAGCAAACCTCTTTATTATTTTACTATCTAGTCATTCATGGATTTAAAGAGAGGCTCAAGGAGGGGCCCAGGACGTCACTCTAATAATTCCACCAATCAGAGGCAGCAGGACCAATGAACTTTCTCTATTTAAAAGCAAATTTGGCTACAACTAATTTATTGAAGCTATACTTTCCCTGAGGAAGCACCCTTTGGGGTGAAACGCGTAGGTTATCTTCACATACTCGTGTTCTTAATATCGATATTACTGTCTACAAACGTATCTACATTCCCAGTGGAACTTCCCATCTAGAGGGCGTGCATGCGCACCCCATACTCTGTCTGCAAGCCGCTTGCTTATGTCCAGGATACATCAGATATCCTGAGAAGATTGTTTGATCTCCATCTAGATAATGATGCCTGGCTAGTTACTTGCGATGTTGAGTCGCTATACACTAGTATACTTCATGATAAGGGAATTTTAGTGATACAGCACTTCCTAAGGACGGACGACAATACATAATTTAACACCTTTCTGTTAAAGCTTTTCGATTTTTGTATTAACGAAAAATTATTTTGTGTTCGATGGAAAGTTCTTCCTACAAATCCAGGGTAGAGTGATAAGCACGGCCTGTGCACCATAATTTCTGAATATAAGATACTGAACAAGTAGAGGTCTTTACATATTATAAATGGTTATGAGACACCCATTTAAGGATAGTGAATTAATTAATATTTTAGAATAATTATACTTCTACTGATAAAATACAAATATTATTATCATACTTAATTGATTTGAATTTTAAAATAATTGAAATAAAATTTATCTTTTCAATTAATCTTTTCTAATATCATGAAATTGCTATTGTGGTAGAGTTTATATATTGGTATACAAGATAATGCCTTCAACATCAGAACTTTCTTTTCCTTTTGTTTTTACAGTATATGGTCACTGTTTTGGGAGAGAACCCTCAATAACAATTTTACTAAAAATTTCAGACAAAAAATTATGACGGCTGTATACCAATAATTAGAAAATAGTGGACTCAACTAGTGCAGTTAACTACTCTAGTGAATATAAATCAGACCCAAACTTTTATAGAGTATTAGAATGATACATTTCAGCTTGAACCAAATAACTTGCTAGATCAGGCATTTCAAAATAATCATAAACAAGGAGGAGCAACATTTGCTATATCCATTATTCCCTGTTATACCCACTTATCACATATAAAAAATACAGAAATTTCTAATCACTTCCACAGGTCATCCTATTATTTCTGGTATTGGGTCCCTCACTGCTAATTTATCACTTTATGTGGATTTTTTTTTTTGCAACCACACACTGCCTCCCTGAGATTGCACATCAAGGATACTACTCAGATTAATGACGTTAAATGGAGAAATGCATACAAATTCATAACTTGTGATGTTCAAGCATTTACGCAAAAATCCCTCATAATGAATGTTGGTATAAGAGTATATCAGAACAAAACTGGAAAACAATGGAGTGATCTCGGGGGGGCAGAGTGAGCTTATGAATTGCATTTCTTTTATACTATGTCACAATCATTTTACATTTGATGACACTTTTTTCTTCAGATTCTTGGAACGGACATGGGAACTAGATTTGCTCCGAGTTAAGTCAACTTCTAAATAGACACCTTTGAAGAACCACATGTGGTGAAGGGACGCAGAGTTATAATTCCATGCAAACTACCAAAGATGCTGTTCATGTGTTACAAGCCACGACTTTTTTTGCTCCCTTTTTAAACCGGTGTTCTACTCAAGTCAGTTTCGATGCCTTCGACCTCTGGGAACTCAGTCACTTAATTTGGATAGATGTCAAGAATTTGTGATCGAAAAAATTTGATTCTAAAAAATGCCAAGGTCAAGTCCATTTTTAGTGCAATGGAAAAATCGTGGTCTGGAGGAACGATCCTAGGTCCCACGGAAGCGCCTACACGCTGACAAACTTATCAGGAAGTTCTTCAAACAATTTCTCAGGAAGCCAGGATGTCAGGGTTCCTTAAACCCTCTTCAAGGGGGGAATATCGTTACTAGCCTGCCGCTCGCTCCCTTCTGTCTCCTGCGTCCCTGCCGTCTCCTTGATGACCGGGACGTCACTTCCGGCCCGACCGTTGCTAGGACAACGGTCAGACGCTGGTGTACCAGTTTGCCGCGTCTCTGCAATTCAGAGTTGGCGGGCGCATGCATCCATATAGCCTGCGGGCTAATTAGCCTTAATAAGTTTTATACTGTGCCTGGGGAGGCTAGTCATATGATCCAACTCCTGCTTGGCTGCATTTAGTATTTAAGGCTTAGCCTCCCTGCCGTTATAGCGTAGATGCTGACCTGCTCCTGTCCTGTGCCTGTCTTTCTTTCAGTGATCCTGTGGATACTCTGCCCCTCTGTTATTGGACCTCCTGTTTGTGACCCTTTAGTCTGTTTCTGGATTCTGCTTTTGTGCTGATGACCCTGACCTTTTGGCTTGTTATTTGACTACTCTGCTTGCTTCGGACCCTTGACCTCGGCTTACATCTGACCATCTGAACTGCTTCCTCCAGCCCTGCTGCTGCGGTTTTGTTAATAAACTTACACTACAATAAGAATTAAGACCTGGGGGCATCCGAGTACCTGTGAGCACGTCAAGCTCTATGGGAAAGGCGGCTGCTATAGGCGAAGACCTCTACTGCTAGTTCTGTAAGTTTAGTACGAGACCAACAGCCTTACATTATAACCTGCCTAAAATTCAAGGAGGAACTCCTCGGGATGGAGGAAAGTGGGACCAACCCAACTCCAGCCCAGGTTCTGGCTGGTCAAATTCAGACCTTGTCCCAGATGGTACAGGGATTATCGCATCGGCTATCTGCACAGGAAGAAGCTTCTAGGACTTCACAAGTCACTTTGGCACCTGCGGGAGAACCCAAATTAAATTTGCCAAAATGGTTTTCTGGGGACAGAGCTTTGTTCTGGAATTTCATGGAGAGCTGCAAGCTCTATTTTCGTCTGAGACCCCAGTCTTCCGGTTCAGAACAGCAAAGGTTCTGTATCATGATCTCCGTTCTCCAGGGTGACCCTCAGTCATGGGCCTTTAGTTTAGCCCCGAGTCCAATATTGCAGTCTGTAGATTCCTTATTTTATGCCTTAAGCCTGCTCTGATGATGACCTGGATCGAGTGGCCTCCGCTAAGGCTCATCTGAGGGCCTTGAAGCAAGGCCGGCGCTCTGCTAAGGAGTACTGTGCTGAATTTAGACGATGGTCTACTGACAGGGAATGGAATGATCCAGCATTACGCAGTTAGTTTCGCTTAGGGTTGTCAGAACAGATCAAAGATGGTCTTGTCCAGTATCCTTCTCAAACATCTCATGCAGCTCGCCATCAAAATTGTTAGACTATCAAGGAGAGGAAGGTGGAAAAGGAGGTACCATCTTTTTCATCTGCAATTGTTCCCACATTAATGGACACTGAAGGGCCCATGCAATTAAGAGCATACCGGCTTTCATCAGAAGAAAAGAATAGAAGACGGATCCAAGGCCTTTGTCGTTACTGTGGCGTCAAGGGTCACTTTTCTCGCTCCTGTCCTAACAAATCAGGAAAATAGCAAGCCTAGTGAATAAGGGGGGTTCGCCTAGGTCTGCAGATTGTCTCCTCTAAAAATGCAGTCTTAGTTCCTGTACATATCACTCACAGTGCTTGTTCTATTGCGATCTCAGCCTTTGTAGATAGTGGTGCCGCTAGCAACTTTCTGGACAACAGATTCACTCATTCTTCTGGAATCCCTTTTTTGTGAAGCTTGATTCTGCCATCACAGTCTGTTTACAAATTGTTTACAAAACACCTCTGCCGCAGTTAACTGTGGGGGCTCTTCACTCAGAAACCCTGTCATTCTACCTCATTAATTGTCCATCTGTTCCGTTAATATTAGGCCATCCTTGGCTCTCCCCTCCACAACCCTGTAGTGGATTGGGCTGAAGGGGAGATTACTCAATGGAGTTCTTATTGTTCGCAGTCCTGTTTAACCTTGCCCCTTCGGATTCTGCAACCTGTGTCTGAGCAGCTTCCTTCCCAATACCACAAATTCCGGGATGTGTTCTCTAAAAAAAAGCGGCTGACTCCTTGCCTCCACATCGTGATTTTAATTGTGCCATTGATTTGATTCCAGGTTCCAGATTACCCAAAGGGAGGTTGTATTCATGCCAGAGTATGTAGAAGAAAATCTGGAAAAGGCTTTATTAGACCTTCTAAATCTCCAGTAAGAGCCGGATGTTTGTTTGTATAAAAAAAAAAAAAAAACAGTGGAAAGCGGCCTTGCATCAATTTCCGGGGCCTTTACAAAATTACAATAAAACACACCTATCCTCTTCCCCTCATCTCCGTGTTATTTGATCAATTAGAGACCACTACCATCTTTACTAAGATTGATCTCCGCGGAGCATACAATCTTATCCGCATTAGAGAAGGGGACGAATGGAAAACGGCCTTCAACACACAGTCTGGTCATTACGAATACAGGGTCATGCCCTTCCGTCTTTGTAACGCGCCCGCAGTGTTTCAGGATCTCATCAATGAAGTGCTCTTTCTTGGCCAATTCGTTGTCATATACTTGGATGATATGATGATATAATCACGGTCCTTGTCGCTGCATCGGACCATTGTTATACAGGTTCTCCAAAAACTTTGTGATCACCACCTCTTTGCCAAGTTGGAGAAGTGCAAATTTAAAGTACAGAAGGTGTCATTCTTGGGGTACATAATTTTCTCTGCTGGTTTCTCTATGGATCCAACTAAAGTCCAAGTCATCCTAGATTGGGTAACACCCAATAATGTCAAGGCTATTCAGAGGTTCTTGGGCTTCGCAAATTACTATAGAAGATTTTTTCATGGATTCTCAGACCTAGTAGCCCCTATTGTTGCTCTTACTCGTAAGGGAATGGATCCCAGAAATTGGTCCTTTCAGGCAATAACCACATTTAAAGCCCTCAAAAGGGCATTCATTTCTGGCTCTGTCCTCAGACACCCTAATCCAGATGTACCCTTTGTATTAGAGGTTGATGCCTCTGATGTAGGAGCTGGTGCTATCCTCTCACAGAAAGACCCTGACACTCACCATTTACATCCTTGTGCATATTTCGCCCGTAAATTTTCTGTCTCTGTGGCCAATTATGATGTAGGAAATCTGGAACTTTTGGCCATCAAATGGGCCTTTGAAGAATTGCGACATTGGCTGGAAGGAGTCATTCATGAAATTTCCGTGATAACTGATCATAAAAACCTTCAGTACATCGAGTCTGCCAAGAGGTTGAATCCAAGACAGGCCTGCTGGGCGCTCTTTTTTACCCGTTTCAAATTCATTATTAAACAGACCCGGATCCAAAAGGCATCAGGGCAGATGCATTATCTAGAAGTTTCATTTCGCATCATGTTCCTGTCTCTGAACCGCTGCCTATTATTCCATCATCTATTATTCTTGCTGGTTTAACTCAGGCCTTGGGGGTAACTTTGTAGATTTCAAAGAATAGCCCCCGCAGAAGCTCCGGTGACCCATTTATTTGTTCCAGTCCACTTAAGAGAAGTGGTTCTCTCTGAAGCTCATGACAGCAAGACCGCCGTCAATTGTCCATCTGGCCAGCTTGTTCCATTCCTTTTAAGCTTTGGACGCACATATCCATGGATTTTATTGTAGATCTTCCATCTTCTGCAGGGCACAACACTATATGGGTGGTTGTCACGACCGATTTAGTAAAATGTCTCAATTTATACCTTTAACTAGACTTCCCAATGCACATAGTCTAGCTGCACTTTTTGTTCAACATAGTTTTCGGCTCCACAGCCTCCCCACGGATATTGTCTCTGGTTATGGTTCTCAATTTGTTGCACAGTTTTGGAAATCTTTTTGTACCGTCCTGGGGATTAACATCAGCCTTTCATCTGCATATCACCCACAATCAAATGGACAGACGAGAGCATTAATCAGTCTCTGGAACAATTTTTACGATTGTACACCTAAGAATTCCACCACAATTGGTCTTCTCTATTACCGTGGGCAGAATATGCATACAATAATTAATTTCATTCTTCCACTCATACTTCTCCATTCTATTGCAATTTTGGGTTTCACCCTAGATCCAATCCTTTGTTTTCGCTCAGCTCCTCTGGTCTCCCGGATACGTTCCACAGCCACTAATCTCAAGATTATTTGGAAAAAAGTCCAGTCTTCCTTGAGGCAGGCCACATTTCAGTCTAAGGTGTTTGCCGACCGTCATTGTACAACCTGTTCTTTTAAAGTAGGTCAGAAGGTCTGGCTCTCTACTCGTAACATCAAACTCAGACAACCCTGTAAAAAGCTCGGACCTAAATTCATTGGACCCTTCACTATCAAACAAGTTAATCCTGTGGCCTTCAGGTTAAAACTTCCTCACTCCCTGAGAATTCTCAATACTTTTCATTGCTCCCTTCTTAAACCGGTGTTCTACTCAAGTCAGTTTTGATGCCTTCAGCCTCTGGGAACTCGGTCACTTAATTTGGATAGACGTCAAGAATATGTGATTGAAAAAATTCTCGATTCTAAAAAAGTCCAAGGTCAAGTCCATTTTTTAGTGCAATGGAAAAATCGTGTTCTGGAGGAACGATCCTGGGTCCCACGGAAGCGCCTACATGCTGACAAACTTATCAGGAATTTCTTCAAACAATTTCCCTGGAAGCCAGGGTGTCGGAGTTCCTTAACCCCTCCTCAAAGGGGGGGGGGTTACTGTCATTTTGCAACATAACTAAGGTAATAAAGGTCAGGACACGGAGTTCTAATTCCATGCAAACTACCAAAGATGCGGCTCATGTGTTACGACTCGCTCCATTCTGTCACCTGCGTCCCGGCCGTCTCCTTGACGATCGGGACATCACTTCAGGCCCAACCATTGCTAGGGCAGCGGTCAGATGCTGGTGTACCAGTTTGCCGCGTCCCGGCAATTCAGAGTAGCCGGGCGCGTGTGCGTCCATCCATATAGCCTGCAGGCTAATTAACCTTAATAAAAAGTTTAATTATACTGTGCCTGGGGGGCTAATCATATGACCCTACTCCTGCTTCTGATTGGCTGCATTTAGTATTTAAGGCAGGGACGGCTTAGCCTCCCTGCCGGTTATAGCGTAGATGCTGTCTGTTGCTGACCTGCTTCTGTCCTGTTCCAGTGTTCCTGTGGATACTCTGCCCCTCTGCTAATGAACCTCCCGTTTGTGTCCCTTTAGTCTGTTTCTGGATTCTGCCTTTCGTGCTGGTGACCCTGACCTATTGGCTTGTTATTTGACTACTCTGCTTACTTCGGTCCCCTGACCTCGGCTTATGTCTGACCATCCATTACCATCTGAACTGCTGCCTCCGGCCGTGCTGCTGCGGTTTTGTTAATAAACGTACACTACAGTAAGAGTTAAAATCTGGGGGCATCCGAGTACCTATGAGCACTTCAAGCTCTACTGTAAGTTTGTTAAGAGACCGGCAGCCTAACATCATGAAGGCTTCATGCACTGTGTTACTTGCCAAGATTTGGCAAAGATTTGTTTGTACACATATTGCTCTACTCATCTCCACCAATATGGCTTCCATTCTGGTGGGCAAGGACTTTATATTGGAGTTCCTCCAGCATATATTTTTTTTCTGTTTGCTAGAAGGAAGGAACGCCTAAGATTTTATATAACCAATGATTGAATTTTTAACACTATATATTTCATGTAATCTCCCCTCGAGAGACATACATATCCCTGAGGAAGCTCATTATTGAGTGAAACGCGTAGGTTTACATTTCTTGAACTTTATTCTAATCACATTATCCCCCTGGCGGCCCCAACGCTGTCTCTCTGTCTTACATTCAGAGACAGCGCATGCGCGGACCACACGGCAGGAAGTACAAGCCGGACAGCCGTAACCTACTTCCTCACTCCGTTAACATCGGGAACTGTTTTTTTTACTTTATGAAGGGTAAGAGAAGCCGAGTAATGTTTGAAACAACTAACCCAGAGAAGAGGTATTACCCGGAAGCAGCTATGTAGGATCTCCATCAAGTGAGTGACTGATCATCAGTATTTTTGTTGAATTTTGTATTTTTCAACTCTATTGAAAGGTGGTCTCTCCGCTATCTGTCTGGATATTTGGCTCACTCAAGAGAGGAAAACTTTTTTGACATAGTTTTAGGAGGATAGGTGGTGTTCTGGGCTTTCCTTTGTATTCACCATCCTGTGCTTTTTGGACTCTGCATGTTGTTTGGACTATACAATCTGTATTTTTGGTTAAGTTTTTGGTCTGGACCGTTCAATATGTATTAGTTTGTATTAAATATCCTTTTCATTACTAGATTGTATTTTACACTTTTTGCGCCAGGCAATACCGCTCTTTGTTGTACCATATTTGGCTATCTAGGGGAAGGGACCCCCCCCTTGTAACAAGGTATTACCGCAAAGGCAGCATTCTTACATACTATATATGGTTTAGGAAGCGCAGTGTATCCCCTGTTATTTTGTTTGTTGATAAAATTCTATGCAAAGAGTGAAGAGAAATAAAAATATTTAAATCATTACAAGTTGCTAACTATTCACCTTAAAGCAGTTGCTATAAGCTGTTAGCCATGGCTAGGTGTCAATGTGTGTGTTATTTTAAAGTTAAATATTGCATTGGTGGCGGTTTGTGGCCTGGATAGCAGTGAAGACGAGTATATCCCTGACCCCGACCAACAACACTGATGAGATACCATTGAAGGGAAACGTTACAAAAATAAAAAAAACAAACTGACTTGTTCTACACAAAATGATTCTCTACCTTATAGCAACAGTGTTTTAAACCCAGGTGGCCGAAAAGCTAATGCAGTATCTGTCCAAACACTTTCCAAAAAGGAGATGGATCCATAGTGTAGAACACAATGCATTACTGCCTAGAGATAATAGTACAGATACCTCGGCGCTATGAACATGTATTAAATAAAATGTGTAGTTTATTAATATACAACAGGATGTAGTGGTTCTGGCCAGAATAATGGAACACAGGTACAATATGGTGAATCACAATAAACAAAAGTAATACATTTATATCACAGGTATGCAGTATCAGAATGGGCCTCAAAGGTTGCAGACAATATTCTGATAATCCGGCTGCAGTGAGGTGAGGACTGGTACAATCAGGTGGGTTAAATGGGATACTTAAATAATACAGACATTATAACACACATTTGGACACTTGTAGGGTTATTGCATAGTGCAACAGGAGTAGCTTACATATATATGTGCATAGGGTGTGCAGAATATGTAACTAGTTTCAATGGTTTACCTAGTAAAACACTTCCGTGCACTTTCTGATAGGTATATTGTAATTACCTATTTGGTATCTCATTACATAGAAAAATAAGTTGAAATAAACATAAATTGCAGAGTCTCCACTTTTTCAAACCCACAGTTTAGTAAATATACTTCTAAGAGGGAATGATGCGCACACTCCAATGTATACACATATTACTAATGTGTAATCTAATACAGAGTCTGACTTGAATCGTCAAATGGATCCCGAGTCTTATGCTTGTCATATATAGCACGGAAGTATCTTCGGTGTGGTTAAGGCAATTGGCATAGGAATGCATTTTAGATGCAATGTCTAGGATGGAATAGACAAAATATATATACACAAGGTGCGACCACAGGTTATGCATAATTGTACAAAAATGGGGATGGCATAGGTATCTGTACTATTATATCAACTTCAAATAGGAATAGAGGTTCCCTATTCTCCTCTGGCAGCTCCACCTATAACAGAAGTGCTGCACTATACCATATGTTTATTTGTATCCTATACCCCTCTAGTGCATAACATTGTCTGTAGTACATACCATGATTCTATCTCAAAGGAAGGAAAGATTATCCAAATTAGGGGAAATCTTTTCTAAAGGAACAAACTAGTACCAATCCAGAGATAGATGAGGACAATTTCTGTTCCTACTTTCTCAAATATGAGAAACTTCTAATCACTGAAGTAAAACAATGGTGGGAAATAACTACACTAAACAAATATGTTGAACATGACCTCATTCCAAGAGGTTTGAGACTACTCAAAGTACCCACATTTACTTCAAATGATTGCAAAGTTATAGATAAATGAAATACCATTCTAGACAAGTGCTCTGTAGAATTGATGAAATTGATTATTGAAGAAAGAGTAAGTTCTTTACTTAATATTGAAAAAGATATCACCTTTACACAGAACAAACTCCAACCCATCGAGCACTTAGAAGATTACACCAATCTGATAGCACTCACAACTAGTAAAGTTTATAAGATTGAGGATCGCATCACCCAAACCAAGGGAAACAAATTCAGGAGAGACCTCTCATTCCCAGACACGTACACCAAATAGGTACCAACAATACCAAAAAATACAACAGAGCCCAATACACCCACATAGCTAAAACCCAATTTGAAAAAGGCGCATTCTCAGTTGCCAAAGATATAGAACAGTTCAAAACAACTTTACTAAATAAGCTGCCAAATAGCCAGGAATTTTCGGTCTATAACGACTCCACATATACTCAGTGTGACCCCTCATCCTCTCATTTTTTAGAGACATGTCTTGGGGCCAGCATACACCTGGATCCTACCCAAGACCAAGCGATCACCATTCCAAACAGCCTGATAGGCCTGAAAAGGAAACTAAGACCTCCTTCCTTAGAGGAAATAGAGAAAGAAAGCGAGCCGGTTGTGAAACCAAAAATAAAGAAATAGAAGGGGAAGGCATTTTCAATCTCAGCAACACTACCCTGTCCAACTCCCAAGTTCAACTATTACATAAGGGTCTCAAATTTGCCCCTACCACCACTATCAACAAATTCAATACCTATATAGATATTCACAAATTTGCAAACTTACACTCAAAAAATATTTTCTTTCAAATCCAAAGTTCGAACCCACCCTTCCAAAACCAAGTCCTTACATTCATACAGACCTTAAAAAACAATCTACCTTTTATCCCAGTCATTTGAAGGGCGCTTTCATCGAAACATTCCAGAAAATGGTAGAGGATGACTTGGAAAAAATGGACACGCACACCCATATATACCATCGCCACAATCTCAAACCAGTAGAAATCACTGCACTTAAGGAACTCAAAACCAAACAAACAAATCATAATTAAATCAGCCGACAAAGGGGACGGCATTACTATCCTTAACAAAACAGATTATGAAAACGAATTAAGAGGCCAATTACATGATACATCCACTTACCATAATCTTCCGTCAGACCCCACTAACAACTTTTCCAAAAATCTTGGATCCCTTCTAGATAATAAAGCCCATACCGAGGGCATCATCACCAAACATGAATTTGAATATCTTAAATGTCCAAATCCCAGAATTCCAGTGATATGGGGCCCGATTCATCAAGGTACGCAAGCTCAAACATATGCGGATAATCTGCTAGTCGTCTCTGCGCATGCGCAAAAACGGGACTTGAGCTGCGTAAAACACCACATACGCTGCTCAAACAGGGCAAATACGGCACTCAAAGGCAATTCAATCGCAAACTCCAGCGCAAATATATTTGAGATGGCGGCTGACCACTTGAGAAGAAAGGGGTGGGAATGGGAGGAGAGTAGGCACGGACTGGGCGGAGATGAGACATCACTTGAGTCAAGTAGGCGTTATGCTTTGTAACTTGAGAACAGTAGGCGTTCCCTCTGTGCAATTAAGGGACACTGACGTCACTCATGCCTCAAATCCTTGACAAAAGTTAAGGAAGGCCAGGGTCATGTTTAAGTCCGAAACAGCTAGCGAAAACAACTAATAAAACGCCTCTAGAAGCATACTTTGTGTATAAAAACCACAACCAAGTATGAAAAACAAACATACATATCAATACAGACATTTTAGACTTTTTAAAAAAATTACATATATATATATACACACACACACACACACACACACACACACATAATATATATATATATATATATGACACAAAATAGATACAAAAAGGCGCTAGGACACTGCACCAGTATAGTAGTATTAAAGTCCAATGTCTTAAGATGATTCCTTCTTATATGACACTTCCCCTGTGCGGGCGGCTGCCAATCCTCTGTAGCAAGCGGTGTAGCAGGAATAAATCTAAAAGTAAATGAGATAAGCCATTGAACAATTGGCTTCTGGTACGCATACATCTTCATTGGTGTGACCTGTTTATACCTTTTTGAACGTCATCTGGCTGTGTGTGACTTTCTATCCTATGAGCTATACATATCTATTTTAGATACTGTTGATACCCACATGGTGGGAAGCTCTGGCTCACTCATTTCTGGTGGTTTGGTTCCTTTTTGGGATTTTTTTACTTGCCATACTACACTATTGTGCGCCTCCTCTCATTTACTTTTAGAGATATATATATATATATATATATATATATATATATATATATATATATATATATAATGTTCCATTAGCGTGTTTGTGTAAAAGAAGCCTCTTTTTCTTACAGACACCTTTCTAATAAATGCTACTGCCAAGTGTAAGATGTTTAAGGATATTTTTGCCCTTTGGGTTGAAATCGGAACTGCCGGAATGGTGGCATTAGTTAGCTTCATATAGTGCCCTCTGATGTTTACTGGGTCTTCAGTAAAGAGGCCTGGCTTTTTTCGGACTCTAAACTGCAGTTCGGTATGCTAGGCAGATATCTTCTGTACTATCACTCCCTATCCATTCCGGGAGCCAGAATGGAGTGCACACTCATTCCCCATTCATTCCGGCAGCTGGAATGGAGTGCACACTCATTCAACATTTATGCACTAACATTCAACGTTGGCATAAATATCGATTTTAATTCTCTTTAGAATCACCACAACCACCATTCTAATTACTGTCAATGTGAAATGGCTAATGTGACAGTTGTTGATGGTGCTTTTGCTTGAAAAACCACTATGAATTGAACTAAAAATATTAAAAAATTTTGAATTACACGCATGATTTATGCGACTTTAAACAGAACGTAATATGACCCCAGGAACACTTTTAACATCAACAGAAATATGGCAAGGATATTAATGATCCCTCAGAGACAAGAGCATTGGTGAGGAGTAGAACACAGGGTTGCAAGGTAGAATAGCTAGCTGCTACGCCAATGTACAAGTGATGAAAACAACATGTCAAGGAAATGTTATATAACGAAAAGCTGACCACCTACTTCTATCATAAGTTGTTTTTCTTTCAACGTTGTTAAAAAGGACAATACTTAGAAATATTAAAAACATACAAACCACTATAAAATAAATCCTCATGCAGACTTTGGAAGTTGATTACATTGCTAAAGTTTCTGTGTTTTGCTGCTGGTGATTGCATTAGTGGCCTTTTATTTTTTGGGAGTTATAGGTCAAGTGAATGTGTTTCAAAACATTTTTGCCCGTATAAAAAGCAAAACGAAATATGCACAACATACATATATATCAACACAGACATTTGTGACTAGCTTTTTATTGTTTACAACAAAAAACATTTTTTAGTATTTATATATATTACAAAAGGTTCCATTAGTATTTTTGAATTAAATAATCAATTTTTCCTTACAGACACCTTTCTAATAAATGGCATTGGCAAGTGCAAGATGTTTGATGTTATTTTGGCCCATTGCCCTCAATCACGAACTGCTTGAATGCCGGAAGGGTGGAATTAGTTAGCTCAATAAAGCGCCCTCTGCTGCTGAGTGGGTCTTCTGTAAAGAGATTATACTGCCATTGTCACTTTGATCGCCAGAAGTGGCATAAAATAGAGCTAGCTGACTTTCAGTATATAGACACTTTGGTACATCTTAATTCATAGAAACGAAGTACAAAATTACTGATTACACGCGCACAAGCGGATTGGGGAGGACTAGAACTCAGGTTTACAGTGTGCAAAGGTGCATTCTCTAACCGCTACAACAATTAGCAAGTGATTCTAAAAATGATGACACTTGCATAAATTAAACTACACACTAGCAAACTTAGTTACTGATGGAAAGACACAAATCTTGAAGGTCATTCAAGATTTTAGATTTACACTGTACACCAAACTAATACTTACACACCTGCCGATGTACACTTTTCACAGGACACATACCCTTTACTATTAGGTCTGTTTCAGTAATAGGCCTACATTACCATTAAATATCAAAATATTATAAACATTGATTAAATTACTCTATAGTAGCGCCAACTATAAATACAAGGCACATGCACTATATAACACATTGTGTAACAGTAACTTCTCAAGTACAATATTATGTTTAGGAAATCTATCTTTGTCCTACATTGTTACTAACAATTTCTAGTTGACTGATCCATTATTTTCAAATTACCACCAAGAAGCCACGCATCTCCGTGTGGTCTGATATCCCCTTGCCTCTGTTGCAGTCTAGGCCACAACCTCTCATCCTACATAGGAGACAATGCGTATCCCTCCTGCCCTTGGCTCCTCACTCCTATATTGAACCCACACACAGAGCGGGAGGAGGCCTATAACTCGGCTCATAGGGCCACCAGATCGATCATTGAAAGAGCTTTTGGGGTGTTGAAGGCTCACTTTACATGCCTTGACCGGTCTGCTGGCGCCCTCATGTATGAGCCGAGTAAGGTGTGTAGGATCATCGCTCTATGTGTGGTGTTCCATAATATTGCCATCAGGAGTGGGGCTCCAGGGGTCGTGGACGAGGTTGCTGGGGTGGACGAGGCGGAGGGGGAAGATCTTGTAGACCCCCCTCGTGAAGCAGTGCGTGGCTCCAATTTCAGGAACTATGTGGTGGAGAGATATTTTTGAGGTAATGTTTTTTTTGCCACTTTCTATAATTTCAAATTGCAAAGCTCTGTGGTGAAATAATGTCCAAGCTGAGTCAAAGTAAGATTAACTAATGGTAAGTCAAAATTGGAATATAAATATACATGGCCTGGTGTGATAGTGAAATGTTTTACATGTGTAATAATTTGGTTTGCGCCCATTAATAGACATTGTTAGTTTGCATAGGATGGTAATTATTCAGTATTAGGACTTTGTAACCTTACTATTTAGCATAGAACGAAGTTAGGACTCATATTGTAGTATGTTTTAATTTGTTATGTAGGTATAGTTTTACTCTTAAATCGTATTAATCTTAGTTTCTTTTGTCTTTCCTCTCATCCTACATAGGAGACAATGCGTATCCCTCCTGCCCTTAGCTCCTCACTCCTACATTGAACCCACACACAGAGCAGGAGGAGGCCTATAACTCAGCTCATAGGGCCACCAGATCGATCATTGAAAGAGCTTTTGGGGTGTTGAAGGCTCGCTTTAGATGCCTTGACCGGTCTGGTGGCGCCGTCATGTATGAGCCGAGTAAGGTGTGTAAGATCATCGCTCTGTGTGTGGTGTTCCATAATATTGCCATCAGGAGTGGGGCTCCAGGGGTCGTGGACGAGGTTGCTGGGGAGGACGAGGTTGCTGGGGAGGACGAGGCGGAGGAGGAAGATCTTGTAGACCCCCCTCATGAAGCAGTGCGTGGCTCCAATTTCAGGAACTATGTGGTGGAGAGATATTTGAGGTAATGTTTTTTTTGCCACTTTCTATAATTTCAAATTGCAAAGCTCTGTGGTGAAATAATGTCCAAGCTGAGTCAAAGTAAGATTAACTAATGTATGGTAAATCAAAATTGGAATATAAATATACATGGCCTGGTGTGATAGTGAAATGTTTTACATGTGTAATAATAGAAAAAAAACAATGACAACCTGTAATTTAGCTTTCCAATGTGTGTTGGATGTATAGGTAAATGCCTCTAATTTTAGCCTCAATGTCTTTTGCTAAATGCACCTTTAATGTGTTCGATTTCATCTACAGGCTAATGTGGCTACATAATCGACCTTGGGTTGAAATGTTTTGTACAGTTTGCACAGTCCATACTTTTCACACTTGCTGCTTGAATTAGCTATGTCACTAAAGGGCCTAATGGTCTAGTATGTCTATGTCCCCTAGTGTCAAAATGTCCCAGCAAAATATTTTGATAGAAAATGTACCCTAACTCTGCTCATTTAGCCATGTGAGGTTTATAGGTTATTGATCAGCACTTATAGAGTGGAGAAGTGCACATTTCTCACACTTTGTTTGTGTTTCTTATAACTACAGGCTGTTTATAACACTTGGCCTGTAGTGCTGGCCTTAGTGCCATTGCACTTTCCTTTGGAGTTGGTGGATGTTGCCATGGTGAAGGCTGTTGACAAATGTAAGTATCTATAGTGTTATCAGCACTAAAATGTGACTGTCAAGTGTGTGTGCGCTCCATAAAATAATGATGTTAGTAAGCCTTGAATGTGTGGGTGTGCAAACTAAACGTATGGCCATGTGCTAGGTATGTAACGTATGGTTTTGGGGTTTGTAATCATGTCAAATAGTACAATCTGAAACCAAGATATAGCTCAAACACACAAGCCAGTATTAGACATTATTGTGTAGAATATTACCTGATTTTTTACACATTTCAATACAGTGGTCAACTTCTTGATTAACAAGTCATCAACTAGATACCTAAATGCAAGTTAGTTGTGAGCTAATATTGCCATAGTAAATGCTTGATTCACATTCAACAGGTCGCGTTGGCGTGGATTTTTGAGTAGTGCAATTCGTGTCTCACAACATGTTGAAGTAATTCTCCAGAGCTCCAAGCCTGCTTATGTCTCTCTTCAGTCTGGCCAGATTGTCATCTCTTTATCCAAGGAACTTTGCCACACACAGACCATTAACTTATTTGCTATGTCTTTGTTTGCACGATTGTATTCATATATGTAATAAAAAAAAAATCCTAGGCTGCAAATGTGTAAACAATCTCTCGTCATGAAATGTTGTAAGATTACTATAGTGCAGTGATTCCTCTTTGAATACACATAAATCCATATGTAGTGCTTTGGTAACTATTGTGGAACATGTGTACTTGTACAATATATTGAATCAATGTGTGGTTCTTTTGTCCTTTTCCACAGGCACACCATAGCCTACAAACACACTTTCTGGTGTTTTTGTAAAGTTAGAGTAATTCTAGTTAGTTTGGAGGTTTGTATGTGTGTTTGTTTGCATAGTAGTCAATTTGTAGTGCTTTTTCACCTTTTATGGGAACATGGTATGTGCAGATCAACATGGGCATTGTGAAAAAAATCCATGTGTAAAAATTTCCCTTAAATGTTAGAGGAGTTACCTCAAACACTACAAAGCTTTGGCCCTTGGGCAAACATGGTCAAAAACATCGTCTTGTGCTATTGGCACTTTGTTTACAAGTGGGCCAACACCCACATGGCAGACACAAAACCCACACTAACAATCATTGAAAATGTGTTAGTGCCAGAAGCTAGTGGGGTCTTTCTGCAAGGCCGTATTCACATTATGTGTAACCCACCTTTGGGACAGGAGATAAACTACTATCCACCCTTTTGTGGGTGTATTTACAATGTAAACTATTTGTGATATGTAATAAATCAAATAGATTTATCATTGGTCCAGCCAGCCAGGGTCCCATTTCAAGGCCACACAGAGATTCCAAATTAGCACTACTTAAATTAGTCTGAATTTATTTGAAAGCCTGGGAACAGTGCTTTCGTGCCCTAATAAACGGAAAAAAGTGCGAAACTTAAAAAACGTGTACTAGGGTGCGGTCCATGGCCCTCCTCAAAAAAGGATAGGCCCTAGTCCCCGACCCCTGGATCCATAAGGACCCTTAGGGGGCAAGGGTCTTCAGACCACCCTTCGCTGCGAGGCTAGGGGGGGTCCCTTTGGCCCTGGGATCCACCGAGGCTTCACCCAGGGCTTGACAACTAGCTCACACCCGGAAGGATGAGCCAACGATGGGGTTCAGGGGGGCAGGAGCCATAAGGCCACACAACCCCCCCTAGATCTTAGGGGACATAGAGCCCAAAAAGGGCCTACCAGCACCCCTAAAAATCTGTGAAGCAATCAACATAAAAGTGAAAGTGACAAACAAGAAGTGTCATAAATAAAAATAATAAAGTGCCGAGTGGCTACGGCCCCAGCCTCATGGCTGGGCTATTATAAAAAAAATTCTCGCCCAGCCATAAGGCTGGGGCAAAGAATAAAAAGGCGGTGTGTATACTGAAAGTGGTCCAACGTGCTCGGTGCCAACATAATCACATTGTATCTATTTCAAGGTCCTGCTGACCTGTGATTTTTTGGCACCCCCGGATCGCCACTCCGGGGGCACATTAGTCCCGGGCTTTCAACGCAGCTCAGCCGGCCCCTGGCCAGAGGACCAAGTGCAGCTCTGCCACAACTGCACTACATCTTAGCCAAAAGGCCGAGAAGCGATATACACAGATACACAGATTGATAGCCAGCACACACTGGACATATTTTGTGCACCTTACAATGTATGGGCCAAATATTATTTGATCTCATTTGATATTGGATTGTGGTGTCTAAATTTGTCATTGCTTGTCGTCAATACAAAGCACATTAATGTTGTCCTCTGAAAGGGCCAAGTATCCAAACCAAGCCACATTGAGTATGGGTTTCTCTGCTCTCTCTCTCTCTCTATATATATATATATATATATATATATATATATATATATATATATATATATATATATATATATATATATATATATATATATATAAGCAAAAGGCGCTTAGTGTTTAAATTTATACCACCGAAATTGTGACAATTCAAAACCCAAAAAGGACCCGTGTATACCATACACAATGTAAATACAATAAAACATACAATTTTATATAGCAGGCAGCTCCTTTGATTTAGCACTCATTTGCAAGTGCCCAAGTAATTCTAAAAAATAGAAGTGCCACGCATAGTGTATTAAGCAAATAAAGAAAAAATTCTCTGTGAAACGGCATGTGAATTAGCCTCGTAGCAGAAAATAAATATAAACAGCTTATCTGTAACCAAATGCCAAAAGAATGTTTAAGTAGTTATTGTAGGCCAATCAGGTAAAAATACAGTGGACTAAGTAAATGATGGTTAAAGATTGAAGCAACAATGATTATTAGAATAAGGAGCATGTGCTTGATAAATAGGTAGAAGTTTGCTAAATGCTACATTTAAGGGGGTGGATGGCCTTACAATCTTAATTTGCACCTGACTGTTTGCATTGCCAATAAATACACTCCTTATCTTTCCAATAGGAATATGTCTGAGCCAGGCACCAGGTATGCCAAGCAGGCGTGAACACAACTTTAATGAACTGGAGGTGTTGGTCGATGAAGTGTTAAGTCGTTTCCATGCCAAGAATCGCCAGATAACTGGACACGAGTGTCACAGACACTGGCAGGAAATTACTGCTGCTGTTAATACGATATCGCCATATGTGCGACGACTGCATGAGGTCCAGAAACGGTACTAAGCAAATGTTTTTCCGAAAGCCCTAGATAAGTTTTATGACTGTGTATAGTAGTTTATTAATTAGAGATGAGCGGGCTCGGATATCTGAAATCCGAGCCCACCCGAACGTTGCCGATCCAAGCCGACCCCGAGACAGATCCGGGTATTCCCGCCAATTGCAAAACTGAAACCGAGGTTCTGAGTCATAATCCCGCTGTCGGATCTCGCAATACTCGTATTCTATAAATTCCCCGCTAGCCGCCACCATCTTCACTCGGGCATTGATCAGGGTAGAGGGAGGTTGTGTTAGGTGGTCCTCTGTCCTGCTATATCTTGTGCTGTGCTGTGTTCTGCTCAGTCCAGTGATGCTGTGTCCTGTGCTCTGTCCTTCTAAGGGCATTGTTATTTCCCAAGTTATAAAAAAAATTAAAAAAAAGTTAAAAAAAAAAAAAATATCCAAAAACAATCCTGCAGTATAAGTCCAGTGGTACTGCTATATTACAAAGTTCACTGATTCAGCAGTATAAGTCCAGTGGTACTGCTATATTACAAAGTTCACTGATTCAGCAGTATAAGTCCATTGGCACTGCTATATTACAAAGTTCACTGATTCAGCAGTATAAGTCCAGTGGTACTGCTATATTAGAAAGTTCACGGATTCAGCAGTATAAGTCAAGTGGTACTGCAATATTACAAAGTTCACTGATTCTGCAGTATAAGTCCATTGGTACTGCTATATTACAAAGTTCACTGATTCAGCAGTATAAGTCCAGTGGTACTGCAATATTACAAAGTTCACTGATTCAGCAGTATAAGTCCAGTGGTACTGCTATATTACAAAGTTCACTGATTCAGCAGTATAAGTCCAGTGGTACTCTCCTGTGCCGCATATAATTTTTAAAGGCTTTGCCAAGTGTGTGTGGCTTAGGGGTACGCTCTCTTGTGCTACATATAATGGAAAACAAAAATTTGGAGGATAAAGTAGGGAAAGATCAAGACCCACTTCCTCCTAATGCTGAAGCTGCTGCCACTAGTCATGACAGACGATGCCCAATCTCCTAGTACAGGGCATGTAAAATCCAAAAAGCCCAAAGTTCAGTAAAAGTAGCAAAAAGAGAAACTTAAAATCATCTGAGGAGAAACGTAAAGTTGGCAATATGCCATTTACGACACGTAGTGGCAAGGAACGGCCTAGGCCCTGGCCCATGTTCATGACTAGTGGTCCAGCTTCACCCAAGGATCTAAGCCCTCCTCCTCCCCCCCCCCCCTACAAAAAATTTAAGAGAGTTATGCTGTCGGCAACAACTACAAAACAGCAAAGAACTCTGCCTTCTAAACAGATGACATCACAAATCCCCAAGGCGAGTCCAAGGGTGTTGGTGGTTGTGAAGCCTGACCTTCCAATCACTCTACGGGAAGAGGTGACTCCATCCAGCATTTGCAGCACACCCTCTGCATATGTTGGAATGATCACCCACAGTGTAGATCCAGATTTGGATAATCAAGGTGTCAATGTTGTACACCGGGAGGAGGCTATTGATGTAGCTGGTGCTGTGGAGGAACTTGATGATGAGGATGGTGATGTGGTTATTGTAAATGAGGCACCAGGGGGGGAAACAGCTAATGTCCATGGGATGAAAAAGCCCATCGTCATGCCTGGTCAGAAGACCAAAAAATGCACCTCTTCGGTCTGGAGTTATTTTTATCCAAATCCGGACAACCAATGTATGGCCATATGTAGTTTATGTAAAGCTCAAATAAGCAGGGGTAAGGATCTTGCCCACCTAGGGACATTCTCCCTTATACGTCACCTGAATAACCTTCATAGTTCAGTGGTTAGTTCAGGAACTGGGCCTAGGACCGTCATCAGTACAGGGACACCTAAATCCCTTGGTCCTGTTGGATACACACCAGCAACACCCTCCTCGTCAACTTCCTCCACGATCTCCATCAGATTTAGTACTGCAGGCCATGTCACCATCCAGACCGAGTCCTCTTCTATACGGGATTCATCCGAGGAATCCTGCAGTGGTACGCCTACTACTGCCACTGCTGCTGTTGCTGCTGTTAGTCGGTCATCTTCCCAGAGGGGAAGTCGTAAGACCGCTACGTCTTTCAAAAAACAATTGACCGTCCGACAGTCGTTTGCCATGACCACAAAATACGATAGTAGTCACCCTATTGCAAAGCGTATAACTGCGGCTGTAACTGCTATGTTGGTGTTAGACGTGCGCCCGGTGTCCGCCATCAGTGGAGTGGGATTTAGAGGGTTGATGGAGGTATTGTGTCCCCGGTACCAAATCCCGTCGAGATTCCACTACACTAGGCAGGCGATATCAAAGATGTACAGAGAAGTACGAGCAAGTGTCCTCAGGGCTCTTAAAAATGCGGTTGTACCCACTGTCCACTTAACCACGGACATGTGGACAAGTGGTTCTGGGCAAATGAAGGACTATATGACTGTGACAGCCCACTGGGTAGATGCATCCCCTTCCGCAGCAACAGCAGCAGCTGCATCAGTAGCAGCATCTACACAACGTCTGCTCGTGCCAAGGCAGGCAACATTGTGTATTACAGGCTTTAATAAAAGGCACAACGCTGACAACCTATTAGAAAAAATGAGGGAAATTACTTCGCAGTGGCTTACCCCACTTAGACTGTCCTGGGGATTTGTGGTGTCAGACAACGCCAGTAACATTGTGCAGGCAATGCATATGGGCAATTTCCAGCACGTCCCATGTTTTGCCCACACCATTAATTTGGTGGTGCAGCATTACCTCAAGAGTGACAGGGGTGTGCAGGAGATGCTTGCGGTGGCCCGCAAAATTGCTGGACACTTTCGGCATTCTGCCAGTGCCTACCGCAGGCTCGAGGCACATCAAAAAAGCCTGAACCTGCCCTGCCATCACCTCAAACAAGAGGTTGTGATGCACTGGAACTCCACCCTCTATATGCTGCACAGGATGGAGGAGCAGCAAAAGGCCATTCAGGCCTACACCGCCACCTACGACATAGGCAAAGGAGTGGGGATGCGCATGAGTCTAGCGCAGTGGAGACTGATTTCCGTGTTGTGCAAGGTTCTCCAGCCGTTTGAACTTGCCACACGAGAAGTCAGTTCCGACACTGCCAGCTTGAGTCAGGTGATTCCCCTGATCAGGCTGTTGCAGAAGCAGCTGGAGAAAGTGAGGGAGGAGCTGGTAAACCATTGCGATTCCACCAAGCATGTAGCTCTTGTGGATGAAGCCCTTCGTACGCTTTGCCAGGATCCGAGGGTGGTCACTATTTTAAAAGCAGAGGAATACATTCTGGCCACCGTTCTCGATCCTCGGTTTAAAGCGTATGTTTTGTCTCTGTTTCCGGCGGACACAAGTCTGCAGCGGTGCAAAGACCTGCTGGTCAGGAGATTGTCCTCTGAAGAGGACCGTGACATGCCAACAGCTCCACCCTCATTTTCTTCCACATCTGTGGCTGCGAGGAAAAAGCTCAGTTTTCCTAAAAGAGCCGCTGGCGGGGATACTGATAACATCTGGTCCGGACTGAAGGACCTGCCAACCATTGCAGACATGTCTACTGTTGCTGCATTGGATGCTGTCACAATAGAAAAAATGGTGGAGGATTATTTTGCTGACACCATCCAAATAGACATGTCAGACAGTCCATATTGTTACTGGCAGGAAAAAAAAAGGCAGTTTGGAAGCCCCTGTACAAACTGGTTCTATTTTACCTGAGTTGTCCCCCCTCCAGTGTGTACTCGGAAAGAGTTTTTAGTGCAGCGGGGAACCTGGTCAGTGAGCGGCGAAGGAGGTTGCTTCCTCACAACGTTGAAAAAATTTTCATAAAAATGAATAATCAATTCCTCAATCAAGTACAGCACTGCCCTCCAGATAGTACAGAGGGACCTGTGGTTGTGGAGTCCAGCGGGGACGAATTGATAATGTGTGAGGAGGAGGAAGTACACACTGTAGGGGGAGAGGAATCAGAGGTTGAGGATGAGGATGACATCTTGCCTCAGTAGAGCCTGTTTAGTTTGTACAGGGAGAGATGAATAGCTTTTTTGGTGTGGGGGTCCAAACAAACCAATCATTTCAGCCACAGTTGTTTGGTAGGCCCTGTCGCTGAAATGATTGGTTTGTTAAAGTGTGCATGTCCTATTTCAACAACATAAGGGTGGGTGGGAGGGCCCAAGGACAATTCCATCTTGCAACTCTTTTTTTGCCATTATGTGACCATTCAACAGACGTTTGCCATGAGCACAAAGTAAAACAAAATTAAAACAAATTCAACAAATTAAACCAAAAGTAAAATGCCCTGTCATAATCAAAAACAAGAGGTATTGATGTGCTAGAACTACTGTAGTGTTTATAAGTTATAAACACTACACTTGAAAGCTTGAGCCTTTAATAGAAAAAGTCACTCTTCATTGCACCAATATTTGCAACAGGGACAGTTTTTTGGTTAAAAAAAGTCAACAAATAACACTTCGACGCTGTCTGTCTTTCACATACTTGATGGGATCTCAATGATGAATGCTCTGTACCATGGTCGTCTAAAACAAGAGTTATTGACGTGCTATAACTACTGTAGTTTTTATAAATTATAAACACTACACTTGAAAGTTGGAGGAGGTATTGTGGCCCCGGTACCAAATTGGGTACCGGGGCCACTCCACTATGCAGTCCAGATAGAGGCGTATCAGATATTAAACAACGTTGACTGTTGCTGCCAAATCATAAATTAATGAAAATGACCTGTCATTGTCAAAAACAAGAGGTATTGACACGCTCGAACTACACCCTGTATATGCTGCAGAGGATGTAGGAGCAGGCAGCTGTGCAGTGGAATTCAGACCATTTGAAGGCGGAGGTATTGTGGCCCCGGTACCAAATTGTGTACCGGGACCACTGCACTATGCAGTCCAGAAAGCTACCTCGATGAAATGTTTTGGACTAAAAACAATATTGTGAGGTGTGAGGTGTTCAGAATAGACTGGGAATTAGTGGAAATGATTGTTATTGAATGTTATTGAGGTTAATAATAGCGTAGGAGTGAAAATAAACCAAAAAAACTTGTTTAACACTTTTTATGTTTTTTTCAAAATAAATCCGAATCCAAAACCTTAAATCCGAACCAAAACCTTTCGTCAGGTGTTTTTGCGAAACAAATCCGAACCCAAAACCTCAAGCAAATCCGAATCCAAAACACGAGACACCAAAAGTGGCCGGTGCACATCACTATTATTAATATATATAGATATAGATATGTATGCAGATTGTGAGATAGTAGTAGTTAGGCAACTGTGAGCTTAAACCACCTTGTGTCTATAAATCATTTCTCTATCAGGACATTAAAAAGCAGCATGGCCCTTGGTCACATTTACATAATCAGTTTACCACATTATCCACGCTTGAAAAGGGCCACACATTTTATCATTTTTGTTTTGTTAGAATTGCTGTGAATTTCAAGCGTACACTGTTTTTTTCTTCAAATGTTGAATTGTAAGCTGCTATTTGACCCTATAATGTTGGTCTATTCAACAGATGGGCAGACTATAAAAGAGCGACTGAAGGGCAAGCTAGCTCGCCAACACCGACATGCAGAAGGGACTGGGGGTGGCCCACCCATGGACATTACATTGAACTCACTAGAGGAGCATGCAAATGGGCCGCAACAGCAATGGTGGAGATTGTTGGGGTGGGTGACATAGACACTGGCTATAGCCCACCCCGAACAGGAGAGGCCGCTCCACTAGGTACATGATGAGTTTGCTTTGTTAATGCTTGCAAAGGTTTATGTCTGTCTGAGCAAATGTGTCAACTCTCAGGATGTGTCTGAAGGAAAACTTTAATTGCACAATGTCTTAGCCTATCACATTGTAGGAAATGAAATGTACACACTGAAGACAAAATATCTCAATATGTAGGGCTTTTAGCACAAGTGGCAATGTCTGCTTTTGTTGACTGTCAAGGCCTGCTAGCACATTCAATGTAAGTTGAGACTTGACCAATGCTACATCACGGGTAGTAAAATTTGTTTGCAAATACAATATTGTACCTTACTGTTTGAATATAATATCTTGGTGTTTCTTTTTATCTCTCTACAGAATCTGAGCAGCAGCCTGCTGCACACGTGCAGGAGGAAGTTGCCCGTGATGGAGGAGCCTCAGCTGGATCCAGCTGAACATGTAAGGCTACGGACACTCTCACTTGCATCCCAAAGACTTCAAAACGCCACTGACGCACAGAATACTCACCTGGCACTAATAGCTAGCACTGTACAACACACGGATCAACAACTCACCACTCTCAATAACAAACTCTCCACTTGCATAAGCACACTCAACAGCAAATTGGATACTTTAAATAACACCATGTCAACTATTGCAACACTCCTGGGTGATCTCTTGCATGCCTACTCCCAACGCACCTCCGGCACATTCCCTTCACCCAGTTCAGATTATTCTTTCACCAGCCTCCAAACCCAGTTGTCTGACTCCTCCCCCCTCCCTGTTGTGTCTGACTCCTCCCCCCTCCCTGTTGTGTCTGACTCCTCCCCCTCCCTGTTGTGTCTGACTCCTCCACCCTCCCTGTTGTGTCCGACTCCTCCCTCCTTGACCCAAAACTATCCCGTCTTTATTGTTTAGCATTTTCCTGCGCCTTTGCCACCCCCCCTGTCGTGGCCCCTGCCCCCCCCTGTCGTGGCCCCTTGCCCCCCTTCCCTGGCCATGACCCTGCACCTTCACAGCATCAGACACAATCTGTTCCCCTTGCACGTTTGGCTGGTTCCTCTGACTCCTCTACATCACGGGTAACCAGAAGTCAGAGCCGGAGTATGACAGTTAATATACCGTATAAGAAGCCAAAAAAATAAAAATGAACTGTGTTTTTTTATGTGTTTTTTTTTTTAAAAAAATCTTTCATATATGTTGGAATATATGCTAATTTTTAGTTTAATAAAATTGGTAACAGTAATGAAACTATGTGGTTGTTATTGTGAGATTGCATATTCTATTATGGTTGTTAAAAAAACAATACTTGTTATCAAGTCCAAGCACATTATCTCAAAACACACAGTCTACTGTCCATAATTTTGTTAATTTTTTAGAACGTGTCTGACAATACATTTCTTTGTCAAATGTGAAGTTTATATCTAGAACGACCTAGAGAATCATGAAGAATCTAAACCTGAGACACTTCTTATTTCAGTCTCCTGTCCAAAACCATGTTACTATGCTAGGGCAGCAAAATAGTGTTTGCTGAGGCACACAATTTAAATACTGACTGTTTTTTCATGCAGCTGACCAATTTCAACGTGATTATTCAGTGTACAAATAAGCAAGCAATTGTTTGTGTGGTACATGAACTAACAGTCAGTTTTTTTACTTAGGTTGCAAACCAAAAACTAATTAGAAGCCCTTGCATTGTAACATGTTTTTTGGACAGGACACTGAAATAAGAAGTGTCTCAAGTTAACTCCCACAATGACTCTGGGGTCCTTATGTCTATGTTTAATTATCCCTTTGTACCCACTAACTATTTAGTGGTGTCGTAGCTGACAAAGCATCCATGCCAGAACTAAATGTCTCTATAGTCCACACAATGTATAATATATAAAGTAAACATTTTTGGGATCTGCAGAGTAAAGCTCTAAATGTTTGCACACGTGTACATCACAAAGCCAGGAATGAAATCTATAACATTTTAACTATCGTCATGTGGATGCAGTTAACACAAAACTAATACTAGGTCACTCCATCCCTGCCCCCCACCCTTCCATCCAGTCCCTACCTTCAATAAAATTAAAGGAATAGAGGAAGACATCATTAAGATAAAGGAGAGAAAATTTCTGAGGGACACCAAAGACTACGAGGACCCAAAACCCTCTGATATACCAGATTCAGCCAAGAAAAAAAAAGTTATAGACAACCTACCAAACAAAAAGAAAGGAACCGGTCCCTTTCCAACTACTCCTCGAGGAAACATAACCCGAACAATCGATACAGGACCCCAAGATCCCCATTAATCAAACACATTCCCCAAACAGCCACACATAGAAGAATATATACAAACCTCTCAATCCTAACAACTTGGAATATCATCGCAAAACCACCCCTTTTAATAACAACCACCACAAGAAAGCAATAGATAGTTTCAAAGAAGGCAGGAATTCCTACCAAAAGGAGGTCCAAAACACACAATCCAGTTTTTTTGAAAAAATCAAGCAACAACTTCAAAATAACACTGAAGTTGAGGAAAATCTAAATCTTTTTTTAGATCTAATAATAGCCCCCCCCCTCACCATACTAGATTCCCTTCCAATATGTATAGAAACCGAAGATCCCTGGATACAACCATCGAATCCCACTCCCAGAAGAAGAAAGAGGTCAAAACCGTCAGAGGGAGACGAGGAGGCAGAACAGCTAGGAGCCAGGCCAAAAATAAGAAAATAAACAAGATTGGGAAGGGTATCTTTAACCTCAGTAAAGTACCTTTAACTGAAGCACAAATGAAACTACTCGACAAAGGGCTCAAGTTCGCCCCTGATCGACCGCTCAACAAGTTTGATACGTATATCAACTTACATAAATTTGTCCGGAAACTTACCTTAAAGAAATAATTTTTTGGGGACGGACAAACTGAGTAGATCCACACCCAGTTCAATACAAAATACTGAATTCATGCACAGCAAGCTTAAAGAGCAATCGACTTTCTACCCACATTACCTGAAAGGGCCATTCATCACTTCATTCCAGAAATTAGTCGAGAAAGATATTGACAAACTCCAAATCACCCGGAAAGATAACTCTGGATACACCAATCTTACCAAAAATGAAACAAAGAACTTCAGAAGAATTCAGATTTAATTATCAAAATTATCAAACCGGCTGATAAAGGGGGAGGGATCACCATCCAAGACAAGGAGAAATATCTGGAGGAACTCGATAAACAACTTACCGACACCACCACATATGAACCCCTTAAATCAGACCCCACCAACATCTACCAAATTGAATTATTGGATCTTCTTAAATCAGCATTCGAAAGAGGTATCCTCACTAAAAGTGAACTTGATTTCCTCTATGTGAAATTTCCCAGGACCCCCGTTATCTATCTTATACCCAAAATACATAAAAATCTACAAAACCCACCAGGAAGACCCATCGTATCAGGGATTGGGTCACTCACCTCAAATCTCTCAAAATTACATAGACACCTATCTGCAACCCTTGGTGTCTCAACAAAAAAGTTATTTGAGAGACACAGGGCATGTGCTAGACATCCTTAAGACCACCACTTGGAGAGAAGGATACATATTAGCTACATGCGATGTCACCTCACTCTATACCGTGATTGATCATGGACTAGGCTGCACACACATAAGAGATATCCTCTCCACTGAATCCACCCTACCTGCAGAACAGATCAACTTCCTCATTGAGGCCATATCATTCACACTCAAGCACAATTACTTTTGGTCCCAAGGAGAATACTTTAAACAGGTTCGCGAAATTTGCGCCCAGTTACGCGAACCTGTTTGTGGCTGTCTGGGAGAATAACACCATATGGACCAACAATCCGTATATACAATACATACACCTATGGTGTCGATACATCGATGTCCTGCTCATTGTGACAGGACCACCAGATCAGCTCACCCTTTTCCTTAAGTACATCAATACTAACCACCTGAATCTCCACTTCACTGCTGACACCAGCACAGAAGCCATCAACTTTCTGGATCTCCAAATATATATTGAGGAGAATCATCTAGAAACCAGGACCTTTTTCAAAGAGGTAGACTCGAATTCCTACATACCGTCAACAAGTGGGCACCATAAAAACTGGTTGCAAAATATTCCCAAAGGACAGTTCACACGCATAAGACGGAACTGTTCAAAAATAGAAGAATTTGACAAACAGGCGGAGATACTTAAAGAAAGGTTCCTTGAGAGGAATTACAATCGTGAAACTGTAGAACAAGCCTTACTCAGTGTCAGAGAAGCAGACAGAACCAACATCCTGTGCAAAACACAGGAAAAGGGGGCTGATTTTTGTATCCCCTTCATAAATACCTACAGTCATGATTCCAAACAAGTAGAACAAATCATACAGAAACATTGGAGAATTCTTTCAGGAGATGATAAATTGAAGAAAATCCTTCCATTAAAACCCAAATTCATATACAAGAAAGCAAACAGCCTTAAAACAAAACTAGTACAAAGCACTATCCCACCAAACAAACCCAAACACAAAAGAAACTTGGCTCAAAGAAAAAACGAAAGGCTTTTTTCACTGCAATAGGTGTGCAGCATGTAAACAGAGTGGCGTAAGGCATACCAAACCCTCCATCAAATACATTTCCCACTCTACAGGGGAATCCTTCTCCATAGAGGAAAATATCACATGTGACTCCACAGGGGTCATCTACCTCCTACAGTGCCCCTGTGGGCTCCAATACATAGGGAGAACCATCAGGAAGCTACACATTGTAATATCTGAACATCAGAGAAATGTCAAAAGAGGCTTTGATAAACACAGCGTTTCTGATCATTTCACAAAACATCACTCACAAGATCCGTCACTTTTACAGTTCATTGGCATTAAAAAAGTCAACAAACCCTGGAGGGGAGGGGACTTTATTAAGTGTATATCAAAGGAAGAATCCAAATTCATCTTTAAGATGAAAACCCTTGTGCCAGAAGGGCTCAACATTGATTTTGAGCTAGGACAATTTCTTTGAGGGCCTATCACCCACAAAATAAGTATCCATTTCACCTCCCATTATGTGTGTCAAAAGATGGGTAAAATCATATCCTGTTGTTGATATAATTATTGTAAACCTGTCAAAGCATAATGATATATCGGGGGCTGTTTTATAGTTTATTGATGTTTTTGTTTTATTGTTTTAGAGCTTAGTTTATCTCCAGATCAACGATTTGAGTGAGATCCACCATTGTTGAACACTGTAAAATCGCTGGCCCCATAAGGAGAACATATTTTCACCATATGAACTATCCAGCTGTCAGTATGACCATTAATCAACAATGGAGTACTATGGTGCAAGATCCACCGTTATCAAGTATAAGTCCCATATTTTAAATGACATTTGCCCAACTGTGCATTTAATCTAACCCATTACAGTACAATCTATGTGGAAACAGTTTGTTTTTGGATAGGGCACTGTATATATTTATTCACCAAGCGGCACAAACTGCAGTCAAAAGGAATAAAGAATCTGAGCTTTCCCATTGGATGAGATATCCGTCCATCACAACAACCAACCTATGGCAAGACGAAGATACACAACCAATAAGTGACAACCCACCGGAAGTGAGGTCTATTTAAAACCCCAGGACGTTCTTCACTCCTACTACAATCCCTGAGGAAGCCAACAGGGCGAAACGCGTTGGTTTGATACACCCGTCACTAACCAAACGATTCCCGAACAACACACCACCCCTGTGGATACAATTCAATATCGCTACATCAGTTCTACCCAAACCGTCGCATGCGCAACACATCCCGGAAGAGTCGGGACACCCATTTGGCAGTAGGACGCTAAGCGTCCCCACGGTAACCAGCCAGAGGCGTGCAGAAGGGAACCAGGTACGCGGAGGATATACCGCAGCTAAGCTGTAGCCCTGTAAGAACAAAGGGTAAGTCCCTTTACCACCCTTTTATCTGGTTGTTGCCCGTGGGATCCACCTGCCCAAGCGTTATCCAGGACTGAATCCTACATCCAGCACTTGCACTAGGATTGGCATTGATAGCCATACAAGACTGACATTTGGTTGTAATTTGGTTGTTATTTCCTATGGGACTTTCTATTCTGTGGACAATTTCCCAATATTGACATCTACAAAGATCACAGTTTATTGACAAACTGTTGGTCCGGACTGCTACTATATAAGCGGTACTATTGTGGTATTACTGTGGTATTTCATTCCACGTATTTTGCATTTGTGACTCATATTTGCTTATGTATGTTTAATCATTGTCATCCAATATGGATATAAATTTCCACATTGTATACTGTAATGACATTTGAGTTGCAACTCACCATTTTTGTAATTAATAAATGACTATCACCTATGATCACTCTGTCAGCAACAATATCTCACTAGCGCCCAGGGATTGTATGTTTTTTGGCATTGATTAACAGAGTTGAGCTACCCTTAACCCGTCACTCCATCCCTGCCCCCCACCCTTCCATCCAGTCCCCAATTCCCCGTCCCTAGTGGCTGCTACACCAACATCTCGTATAGGGAGCGCTGAACTAACCCCACTATCTATATCTAATACTAGGTAATGGCTACCAAAAACTGACATATTTGACCCCAGTTGCAGTGTCTCTTGGTTTGTGTGAGTAAATGGTTTCAAACCAAGCATATAACTACTACAGTGTCCCTGTCACGGTCGTCTGAATTTCTTGATCCGATTCGGGACCCTTGGGACTAGCTGGAGCAGGAGTGAAACAGAACTTATCAGCCTGGATGAACTTCTTGCTCATGTTCTTGCTGATTGTAGAATATAGCAGGGGAATTAGCAGTCTGGAAATGTAGACAGGAACAGTGCACTAGTAATGCAGACAGGAACACTGGAGCCAAGAACTATCCTCTGGAGAGAAGTGTGTTGTTCTGGCAATGAACAGATCACAGCAACAGGTTTAAATAGGGTGTCCCAAACAACTATTGGCTGATCAGTTCATGTGATCACAGCTGCAGAATCTGGTTGGTCTGGAATGATCACCTGACTGCATCCAAGATGGCCGCGCCCATGCAGCAGAACAAACAGTATGTGTTTGTTTACAAACGGAGGTGTGGTGGATGGGAATGCTGCAGACGACCAGAAGGGACCCAGGTAGCCGTGATATGACAGCGGCGGATGAGGTAAGTGCGGCTAAGATCCCGATTTGTGACAGTACCCCCTCCCTTACGAGTGGCCACTGGACACTTAGATTGGGGTTTAGTTGGAAACTTGCGGTGAAATTTTCTGATGAGAGATGGAGCATGGACATCAGAAGCTTTGATCCAGGCTCTCTCTTCTGGACCATAGCCCTTCCAGTCGACTAGATATTGTAAGGTCTTATGTCGAAACCGAGAGTCCAAGATCTCTTTAATTTCATATTCATCACCATGTTCAGTCTGCACTTCAGGAGAAACCAGTTTGGGTGTATAAAACCGATTTAGCACCAGTGGTTTTAAGAGAGAAATATGGAAGGAGTTGGGTACCTTGAGGTAAGATGGTAAATGTAATTTGTAGGACACTGGATTGATGACCCGGGAGATGTTAAACGGTCCAATAAAGCGGGGAGCGAATTTCATAGATGGAACTCTGAGGCGTAGATTTCGAGTAGACAGCCATACTCTGTCTCCCGGTTTCAAGCTTGGAATGGCTCGTCGCTTTTTGTCGGCCTGAATTTTGTAGCGTTGGGACGCTTTAAGTAGAGATTCCCGTACTTGGCGCCAGTGGCCTGCAAAATTCTTTAGGAAAACTCCAGAGGCAGGTACTGAGGCTGTAGGAAGTGGAGTAAACAAGGGTACCCTGGGGTGTAGGCCATAGACCGTATGAAATGGAGTGGAAGCAGAAGATTCGTGATAATGATTATTATGAGCAAATTCTGCCCAAGGAAGTAGATCTACCCAGTCGTCTTGAGAAGAAGATATGTACAAATGGAGAAATGTTTCTAGGTCCTGATTGACTCTTTCCGTTTGCCCGTTGGACTGTGGATGATAGGCCGAAGAGAAGTTTAGTTTGATCTGTAGTGCTTGGCATAAGGATCTCCAGAATTTCGCCACAAACTGAACTCCTCTATCTGAGACGATTTCTTCAGGACACCCATGCAAACGGAAGATCTCCTTTATAAATTGCTGAGCCAGTATAGGTGCTGATGGGAGGCCACGGAGAGGAACAAAATGCGCCATTTTAGAGAATCGGTCAACGATGACCCAGATGGTATTGAAATTATTAGAATTTGGCAAATCAGAAACAAAGTCCATAGAAATATGAGTCCAGGGTTTGGTGGGGTTTTACCTGGAACAAGATCAATGGGACAGTCCCAATCCCGATGAGGTGGTAGAGTTTCAGCAGCCTGCTTACTGAAAACGTCTGTGAACTCTTGGTAGGCAGAAGGAACTGTCAAAACTTATTTATCAGAGGTGGAGCAATGTGGAAGAACACGTTGTAAACAGGACTCGAAACAAGTTGGAGCCCACGCCAAGATTTGTGGAGTCGACCAGTCAATATGGGGGTTATGCAATTGAAGCCATGGAAACCCGAGAACCACAGGACTAGTGGCTTCTGGGATGACCAAAAAGGTAAGGGATTCAGAATGCAGAACTCCTATTTGGAGCGTCACTGGAGAAGTCTGATGCGTAATGGTACCCCCTGGAATACGGCTACCATCAACCGCAGAGAGAAAGATGGTCACTGGAATTTTCACTAGTGGAATGGCTAGTTCAGCAGCTAATTTGGCAGACATGAAATTCCCAGCTGCTCCTGAATCCAGCAGGGCTGAAATGTATTGGGAGCCTTGAGCGTGTTTCGGGGTGACTGGGATAATACAGTCCTTGCCTTGTGGGGAGCGAAGGGCCACTCCTAGGCTCACCTCCTCATAGTCAGCTAGGAGGGTATGTTTACCCGGTTTGCGAGGACAATAATGTAGCAGATGTCCGGAACTGGCACAGTATAAGCAAAGTTTCTCTCCAACTCGCCGTTGTCGCTCGGTGGGTGAAAGACGTGCTTTGCCTAGTTGCATGGGTCCTTCAGGGAAAGGAGACAATGCACGGACCCGTTGAATAGGGAGGAACTTGGGGTGTTTCAGCCTCCTCTTTTCTAGAGCTCTCTCTCTGAACCGAATATCAACCCGATTGCAGATGGTAATCAATTGGTCTAGCGTTGTAGGTAAATCCCGAGACGCTAATACATCTTTAATGTGGTCAGACAGGCCCTGCCAGAAGACCGCAACAAGAGCATCGTTATTCCAAGACAGCTCAGAGGAAAGTGTTTGAAATTGAACGGCATACTGGCCCACGGTCTGCTGCCCTTGCCGAAGCCGCAGAATATCTAAAGCGGCTGACGCTGTTCTTCCAGGCCCGTCGAATATTCTGCGGAAGGTAGACAGGAAGCTATCAATATCAGATAAAATTGGGTCAGATTTTTCCCAGAGCGGTGATGCCCATGCCAGAGCTTGCCCTGATAGTAGCGAAACAATATAAGCAGTTTTGGTACGTGCAGTAGGGAAATTCCCGGGTTGTAATTCAAAGTGTATACTACACTGGTTGAGAAACCCGCGGCAATTCTTCGGATCGCCATTGTATTTAGCTGGCGTGGGAAGATGGAGTCTGGATGAAGTAGGTAGTGAAGCAGGTATTACTGGCTCAGGCGGAGTATGGGATGGTTGACTGCGGAATAACTGCAAGGTATCCATACGTGTAGAAACATCCTGCAGCAATCTCAAAATTTGCCCCTGGTTAGTTTCTTGTCTCTTAATGCGTCCAGCTAATATTTGGACAGAGTCCTCCCTCGGGGTATGTTCCCCTAGCGGATCCATTGGGCCAGAACAAACTGTCACGGTCGTCTGAATTTCTTGATCCGATTCGGGACCCTTGGGAGTAGCTGGAGCAGGAGTGAAACAGAACTTAGCAGCCTGGATGAACTTCTTGCTCATGTTCTTGCTGATTGTAGAATATAGCAGGGGAATTAGCAGTCTGGAAATGTAGACAGGAACACTGCACTTGTAATGCAGTCAGGAACACTGCACTTGTAATGCAGTCAGGAACACTGCACTTGTAATGCAGTCAGGAACACTGGCGCCAAGAACTATCCTCTGGAGAGAAGTGTGTTGTTCTGGCAATGAACAGATCACAGCAGCAGGTTTAAATAGGGTGTCCCAAACAACTATTGGCTGATCAGTTCATGTGATCACAGCTGCAGAATCTGGTTGGTCTGGAATGATCACCTGACTGCATCCAAGATGGCCGCGCCCATGCAGCAGAACAAACAGTATGTGTTTGTTTACAAACGGAGGTGTGGAGGATGGGAATGCTGCAGACGACCAGAAGGGACCCAGGTAGCCGTGATATGACAGCGGCGGATGAGGTAAGTGCGGCTAAGATCCCGATTTGTGACAGTCCCTTTCTAGGTTGGCAAATTCCTCCAGTAAAGGATATATTGCATTTGTAATATGTAACCTGACACAAAGGAGCCACAAATCACAGGTGCTAATGGCACAAAATGACTTGTTAAAATCATTCTAGGGATGCCACAAGGTAATTAATGGTAACTGCAAATATGTTCCGTTATGATTATGGGCAAATGTCAAATATCTACGAAGGCATTAGGCTTTTAGAATAGTGCTAATGCACAGTGACTGGCACACCGGCAGGGCTTCAGCTTAACACTTGGATCAATGTTCAATCCTGTCCTTATTGCACTAGGCACATATTGTTAGAAACAATCTAAGGCTGTAGTGTTGTGTGAGCTGTTTGCAGTGTGTCTGGCTAATAATGTTTGAAAAAGAATAAAAAATAGCGCTTTGGAAAATATTACCTCTGCCAAAGAACCACACCCTGTTATCAAAGTAAGTAGACAACACCACATTATCTACATCAGATAGTGATGGATGTCGAAGAGCTCATTTGTCTCAAAAAATTCACTATCCTGTAGTGCTTTTATGAATCACTATGGTCTGATCTCCCCAATCCAGGTAAAATATATACAATATGGAAGCCTGTATGGCTTTAATACCCAAACTGACCATTGAGTTTGTTTGCTTCTGAACACTGGCATTCATACATTTTTATACTGGCCAGGTCATTAGGTTTAAGCTCCCTTACAGTAGTTGCTTAAATTTAAGCAAGCCCAAGGTAATTGACATAACGGGCAACCCAATGCAAATGGTATTTTTGTATGTTTAGATTGCTTGACACATATATTTGCTATATGTTTGAATATATGTTTACCCTAAACACCGAACATAGCCTACATAACAATGTGCAAGCACGCTATAAAGGTCATTCCCTTCCAGTACACCCAAAATGCTTTGGCTCCTGTCTACTACATTTTTTTGCTGACAATGAACTGACCTAAAAGTTTTTGTCAGAAACTTCAGATTATTAAGGGTGTTTTTTGGATTCAGGCTTTCCAACTCTTTAACTGAGTGCTGACACTTGCTGACCTAACCTTAAAATCAGATTGGAGTGCCAGATGTGTGGTTATTATTGCCACACATTTAAAATGTAGGTTTGAAAGACCAAACACCTTGGGGTTTTACCAAAATATCTGAAAGGACCCATAAGGTGCAAACAGATTACATACTGTACTCGATGTAGCTAATGATTCATTAATTAACTGGTTAGTTACAATGTGAGTGTTCCACATCATTGTTATTTGGCAGTGAATAATGATTAAAGAGCTATCCCGTAAAAATAAGCCCCAGGCAATTGTGTCGTGTTCTGTGTTAACAAACTGTTCATGTCCCTCCCACAGTGGGCGTGATGTATACATACATACATACATACATACCTGTGTGTCTTTTGTGTTAAATCAGTAATATTTCTGTAGTGTTGTTGTTGCCCTTTAAAGGGTAAAAATTCCAAAACTCTCTTTTGAAGACCCAAAATTACATTTATGCAGGCAAAATGGATTTTTACCACATTCTTTATTTCACTTATAGAGGGCCAAAGGTTCCATTGTTTTCTACTATGGTGGCCAATGTGAGGGTATTACATCTGAGAGTGTGTTGAAATAAAACCAATACAGGTGTAGTTTTACAAAATTTTTAATTCACGTACAAAATATTCAAATAAAGTTATGCCTATGTTAGAGCTCCATATACAAATTGTAAGCACATTTTATCCTGGTCTCAAATTATGGTTTGCACTTTGATGTAATTTAACCAGCTGTTAACAATAACCAATAACCACCAAAAAAACTTTCATTGGCCTATTCAGTCTGTGGATGACTATATAAAGATCCCCAATGTACCATTAATGTGTGGGTTGTTAGCAATGGAGATTATAGGTAATTTGCTGCTAGGCATTATTGTTGAAAATGAACAGATGGAGCCTGAGTTGCCCAGGATTATTGAACCAGAGCAGCAAGTGGTACCTCGTCTGCTCCGCAGGCCACGTTGTTTCAGGCAAAGATTGAATTTTGACAACCTGACAGACCAGTATGTCATTCAAAAATTTTGCCTCAACAGAGCAAACATCCAGCTCCTTTATGGCCAGTTACAACAGGATTTAGAGCCGATTACTTGCCGCACACATGCTTTACCAGGATTGCATAAGCTGTTGTGTGCCCTACATTTTTTGCAACTGAGTCATTCCAGTCTGTTTGTGCCCAGGTTGTAGGCCTCACCCAGGCAACCTTTTCCAGGCATTTAAATGTGGTTTTATTTGCTCTAAACAAGCTGGTGCCTACCTACATCCGCTTCCCCCACCAGGATTGTGATTGGCATGAGCTGAAGGGAGCATTCTATAGACTCTCAGGTTTCCCTAATGTCCTGGGAGCTATAGACTGCACACACATTGGGCTGAGACCACCTCGTGCAAGGGCACATGTGTATACCAACAGGCACCATTCATACTCTATGAATGTGCAGGTGGTCTATGATGCAAACATGAAAATCATGAGTGTGGTTGCAGGGTTCCCTGGCTCTTGCCATTATGCCTATATCCTTCGCCAGTCATCCCTCTATCAAAAATTTGAAAATGGACAAATGCCTGAGGGATGGCTACTGGGTATGTATTTATTGGCAGTGCCATTTGCAGTTTGCAGTTTGTGTTTTCATTACCTCATTATTTCTTTTGTTCATTCTAGGTGACTCAGGATATGGGTGTCAATCCTGGTTAATGACACCTCTGTTGAATCTACAGACTCCTCCTGCCCAACATCAATATAATGAGTTGCACACAGCCACTAGAGGGGTGATAGAACGCACATTTGGGCTATTGAAGACCAGATTCAGGTGCCTAGATACTTCTGGAGGTGTGCTTCTCTATGCCCCAGGTAAGGTGGCAGATATTGTGTTTGCGTGCTGTCTGCTGCATAATTTGGCCCTAAAACAAAATTTACCAGTAACACCTGCAGTAGACAGTAACGAGCCAGGAGAGCTCATTCCATCAGCTGATTGGATAATACAGAGGGGGTAGGCAGGTGAGAGAAACCATTATCCACAGATATTTTACAGGCGAGTATGCCTTCTTTAGTTTCTCTAAATGTTATGGATTGAGCAATAACCTTTTTTTTTATCCTTTTCTAGATTAATATTTAACATCCTCCACATAGAATATGTCCCCCATTCCACTATCAAAATTTATATGGTATTTGTATGTTTTTTGACTTACACTTTCTGAATATATATATATAACCATAAAAGTTATTAACAGTGGTTTTAATGTGCACATGTTAACAAATGAAGAACAAAGACCATTGCAATTAACTGTGTCAACACAAAATCACGTTTATTTCTATGCCAAATTATAACAGAAACATATGGCAGAGTTTTGGCCTTGTATGATTTCTCCTATATACATTTACTAACTTTAGTATAATTATCAAAAATACAAACATTATTTTGGTCTCTTCCCAGCATGCCCTGGAGACCTTCCACGACTAGTGGATGGACGCCTTCCACTTCTGAGGCGCACACTGGACTGCACGAGAGTAGTAGGTAAGGAGGGACTAGGGGTAGTGTCCAGGCTAGTACCCGCAGATGTGGTGGGTAGTGGGAGTCTGGTGATGAGTTCACCAATAAAAGTGGAAAACATTTCTCGCATAGCCCCTGTTTGATTATTTATGGCAGTGTTTATTTAGGTCAACGAGGTATCAATGTGATTCATCGTATTTGCTATTTGCCTTTGGTCATCCTGCATGTGTTGCAAGATTCGGGGGGTTCTATGTAGCTGGCGATGTATCCCCCGCATAGAATCTTCGTGAAAGCCCACCAAGTTCTCCTGCACAGTACAAAATTGACGGATTGAATCCGCCAATGTGGGTGCACTTTCACCTTGGGGGTGACTCTCTGTGGGTTGTGGGGCAATCGCTGAGGGTTGGGAATCATGCGCCTTAGATGCAACTGTTCGGACCCACATATATACAGAACACAAGCCCGTACATTGAGGGAAAGATTCCTAGACAGAAACTATGATGAAACCTCAGTGAATAAAGCGCTGGAAGAAAGCAAAAAACTGGACAGGAAATCCTTGCTCTGTCCTAATACAAAACCATCTAAAACCAACCAAGTTTCCATCATAACTCAGTACAATAGTCACTCCAAGAAATTTGAAAAAATCATTCGGAAACATTGGCCAATACTCATGAAAGATGAAAAACTGGCACCTTTCCTTTCAGATCATCCCACCTTTGTTTACAAAAAAGCACCAAACTTAAAAGACCAATTAGTTTCTAGCTGTATAGCAAAAGTAAACTCCACCACTAAAACAACATGGCTAAAGGAAGATACCAAAGGTTTCTTTCATTGCCAAAGATGTATAGCTTGTAAGACCACAAAATGTGGGTCTACAAAACCTACTAACAAATTCCGATCATATTTCACCAAAAAGGAATATGATACTAAAGACAAACTCACATGTGACACTGTCGGAGTCATAACTTACTGGAGTGTCCATGTGAACTGCAATATATAGGCCGAACGATCCGCAGCCTAAAAGTGAGAGTGTCTGAACATATCAGAAATATTAACAAACAGCTAGAAACACACAGTGTCTCAGCCCACTTTGCCATTTACCACAACCACGATCCCACACTGCTGAAATACACTGGCATAAAGTAGGTTAAAAAACATAGGTGGGGGGGGACCAAATCAAAACCATATCAAAAGAGAAAGCTAGGTGGATTTATGATCTTCAGACTCTCCACCCTAAGGGGTTCAATCTAGATTTTGACCTGGGTACCTTCATTTCTGACAAGTGAGAAACAATAACAGCTTTATATGTATTCCACTTCAATCCCCCCTTTAGGAATCCTTATCCCCCCAAATTTAGATTTTGTTTGTTTTATCCAATTAGTGCATGTTTTACTAATGTTCCAATGTTTTCATTATAAGTATTTATTTCCAAGTACATATCGTTATCCAATCAAGTGCACATAGCATACCAGTATACGAAGATTTTTTCTGGGTCTCCTGACCAGCTACACACTATGCCATCCCCATTTTTGTACAGTTATGCATAACCTGTGGTCGCACCTTGTGTATATATATTTTGTCTATTCCATCCTAGACATTGCATCTAAAATGCATTCCTATGCCAATTGCCTTAACCACACCGAAGATACTTCCGTGCTATATATGACAAGCATAAGACTCGGGATCCATTTGACGATTCAAGTCAGACTCAGTATTAGATTACACATTAGTAATGTGTGTACATTGGAGTGTGCGCATCAATCCAACTCTGCAATTTATGTTTATTTCAACTTATTTTTCTATGTAATGAGATACCAAATAGGTAATTGCAATATACCTATCAGAAAGTGCACGGAAGTGTTCTACTATGTAAACCATTGAAACTAGTTACATATTCTGCACACCCTATGCACATATATATGTAAGCTACTCCTGTTGCACTATGCAATAACCCTACAAGTGTCCAAACATGTGTTATAATGTCTGTATTATTTAAGTATCCAGAAGTGAAAATCAAAGATACATTCATTGTGTAACTGTGCCCCACGTGACAAGCCTAGGACATAGGGGAAAAGTGTCAATCAAAATGAAACTCTTTCCGTGATTGGACATCAGGGGAGCAAAACCACTATTTAAGAAACATCTGCAAACACCCTGTCATATCCCTGATGAAGCCTGCCGAGCGCGGGGGAAACGCGTTGGCTCTCTGCTAATATCATATCTATGATTCATTCCACTTATTTGACAAGTTTGCCCTTACATCGTAAACCTATTGAAGCACAATCATTTCTAACACCTTCGCTACTGCAGCGCCGCAGTGGACCGTCAGCCCGAAAACCGGTGAGAAAGGAGACAATTAACAGCTGGGACGCCAGCACCATTCTGTGCAAGCGCGCATCAGAGGATTGGAGACAGCACGACTTCCACTGACTACCCTCACATCAGAGCGGAATCTGTTTCAGATAAGTAAATCGGAAGGCGACCGTCTCTCCTCAAATGTAAGTCCACAAGACTTTTTTCCGTTGTGGCTGATTGAATCACTATACCGCCCGCTGATGTGGACTAATACTGACATCCATCCTAAAAAGTGTGGAGGATTCTTATACGCTTAGAAATTGGGACAGTATCTACAGGTAATCACTGGATTAACCATTGGTGGACAATTTTGAAATACCCATTTAACCCACCTGATTGTACCAGTCCTCACCTCACTGCAGCCGGATTATCAGACTATTGTCTGCAACCTTTGAGGCCCATTCTGAGACTGCATACCTGTGATATAAATGTATTACTTTTGTTTATTGTGATTCACCATATTGGACCTGTGTTCCATTGTTCTGGCCAGAACCACTACATCCTGTTGTATGTTAATAAACTACACATTTTATTTATTACATGTTCATAGTGCCGAGGTATCTGTACTATTATATCAACTTCAAATAGGGATAGGGGACAGGTCTGATGAGATGTTGGTAAACATGAGTAAATCCGTTACATGATAGAAGAGTTACCGCTTTGGATAAAATTGAACACTATATAATTCCATCAAACTTTCTGCATGTAATAAATGCTGTGAAGGCTGTAGCTGGCTACAAAAATGAAATCTGTACATTCAAGACTCCCTCACTGGCACTAAAGGTTGATCATGGCTCGTAAAAGATTCTGAGCCCTTACTTAAAAACTGGGCATTGCTGGCAAAGGTCACCATGGCACATGCAATCATTCAATTAAATAGGGAAGAGGAAGTTTCCAAGAATATGTTAACTACTTTTTATTTCAGAGATACTGGCATAGATTTGGCTTGTGGTTCATGATATTGAGCTCACTGAAATGACTGGGCTGCAGGTGTGAAGTGTTACAGGTGTGAATAGCCCTCCACACTATATAAAGTCAGTTACTGCCCATTTATGTCAGATCTAGACCTCTACAGCTTTATTGGGCAGCGTCATCTGCTTTGTACTAATTTCTGTAGCCCTGGCCATTCCTCTCCAGGGACATACAGGATTACATGAATCATTTTTTAGCACCACACACTCACAGAGAATGAAGTACCCGCTCTACATGATGCAGCTTTACCAGTCACTCATCAGAACAGATCACTCTGGACTGGAACAGTCAGTCCTCCTGGTATCGGACACTGTCCTGAGTCTCACTGGAAACAGTAAGTACTATGGTTACTATGTCATACTGGCCTTTATTCTGTCACTTTTGTATGTGCACAATGATAAGCAGCTGTGTTGTTGATTATATGTCCATGTAGCATAAAAAGTCTTGTTTTAAAATTGTTAAAAATCCCTCATCCGGGCCCATTCAAAATGTATTCTGTATATACCTTAGCATTACTACAAAGCACATACATGTATAATGTTAGCAAAATGTTTATTTTACATAAAGATTAGAATTGTAGATGACTGTTATAAACTTTAAAGAGACGTTATAGGGGAAAAAAAAAGGGATTGGGCAGCACGGTGGCTCAGTGGTTTGCACTTCTGCCTCACAGCACTGGGGTCATGAGTTTGATTCCTGACCATGGCCTTATCTGTGTGGAGTTTGTATGTTCTCCCCGTGTTTGCGTGGCTTTCCTCTGGGTGCTCTGGTTTCCTCTCACACTCCAAAAACATACTAGTAGGTTAATTGGCTGCTATTAAATTGACCCTAGTCTGTGTTCCTGTGTTAGGGAATTTAGACTAAGCTCCAATGGGGCAGGGACTGATGTGAGCGAGTTCTCTGTACAGCGCTGCGGAATTAGTGGCGCTATATAAATAGATAATTATTTAAACATGATCAGTAGATAAGTATTGATAAGTAGAATATACACGTTAGACAGATGAACTGGCATTTATCAGACAATGTCACTATTCTATATATTTTTCAGTTAACCATTTACTTTATTACATTATATACTTATGTTTCCTTATAGTTATTCTTAGTTATCCAATCAAGCCAGCAGAGGGCTGGGGCAGCTTTTTACACGTATTAGCATGCAGTTTAAGTATTTACTCCAATGTATATTGCATAGTAGTTTCCTTATCAGTCAGACAAACTAATGGTTTATTGTGACCTGTTTATTTACATTATGACTTGGACATGGTGATGGATGAATCATTATGCCATTCCAATTTGTGTATTGAGCTGACTGCATGAGTCGAATACACATCTGCATGTTGTGACACTTGGTCAAACAGTTTTTGTTTTGTCTGACAATGATTGACAGGTCACCAGTGAGAACAGGAGGACAATAATAAACAAAATTGCACTTTTGCCTGTCTGGAGGCAAAAACCTTTTTTCCCCTCCAGAAAGCAGGGGATAGTTTCTTTTGATGTTTGATGGGCAGCACAGTGGCCTAGTGGTTAGCACGTCTGCCTCACAGCACTGGGGTCATGAGTTCGATTCCCGACCATGGCCTTATCTGTGTGGAGTTTGTATGTTATCCCTGTGTTTGCGTGGGTTTCCTCCGGGTGCTCCGGTTTCCTCCCACACTCCAAAAACATACTGGTACGTTAATTGGCTGCAATCAAAAATTGACCCTAGGCTCTCCCTCTTTGTCTGTCTGTCTGTCTCCCTCTCGGTCTGTCTGTGTGAGTGTGTGTCTATAGTAGGGAATTTAGACTGTAAGCTCCAATGGGGCAGGGACTGATGTGAATGAGTTCTCTGTACAGCGCTGCGGAATTAGTGGCGCTATATAAATAAATGATGATGATGATGTATGTTCTCTTTTGAGATGTCCTCTATCTCCACTAGCACCAGTTCCACTGAACGAGACCTTCAATCCCCCTGCCCCGCCCCCCCAAAAAATACATTCTTTTAAAAATGTAATTAAGCAGCTATAAATGGTATCCTAAATTACCAATACAGAAAAGGACAAGAAAAATATATTAAAAGACTGCATGTTTTCCTGATAAAATATGTGTTCACTTGTTTTATTTTCATTGCACTCAGCACTCCTGAATATTTGTGACCTAACCTATAATTTAATTTGTTTGCTGGGCAACTGGCACAAACCAATACTTTTATATAAAACAAAAATATTACTAATCTTATTTCTTGCTCCTTCAGAGTCTGGACAAGCTGAATGATGCTGAGAAAGTGGAGTGTTCCTTCTGTGTACCAGTGTGGAAAGTGCAAAGTGAAAACGGTCACACTGAAGCACCGTGAGGGTCTGAGAGTCAGGACATATGCATGTGATTGAGGATATATATGTATCTATAGTTTACTTAGGACGTTTCTGGTATGAATGTGTGGGCTTGTCTGTGCTATGTAAATATTACATGAAATTTTGTATTGCAATAAAAAAAGAAATGTGGATTGCAATTTCACTTTGGTCTTTCACATTTACATGATTTTCCAAGACTACCAGAATATAGTAGGAGACTAGTTTACAGTTTTGATATTCCAGCTAGTTACAAACATCAGGGAGAAAAAAAAACTGTTTCACAAGATAACATCTAAATGCAAATTGCCATTCCTTTTGCAAGTCACCTCTAGTAGTATTGGTTCTAACTTGTTTACAGACCTGACATACTGCAGAACTATCAGGTTTAACCAGCTTCTACAGTACTAGAAAAGAACGCCAACTGTATCCATAACAGTCTCCGCAAAGTTGGCAGACCCATGTTGGTGCTTACACAAACACTATCAGTTTTAAACATTTATTTTACATACCTGCTATATATCAAAGCTAAGCATGTGTAATTGATAAACATAACTGCTCAGTGGTTGGAGATGATGGTTAATGAAGTATTAAAAATGTGTGTTCCAAATGACCATATATGTTCTGTTCTATAAAAAGGTGATATATTAATGCAATGTTAGGGAATTTAGACTGTAAGCCCCAATGGGGCAGGGACTGATGTGAGTGAGTTCTCTGTACAGCGCTGTGGAATTAGTGGCGCTATATAAATAAATGGTGATGATGATCATTCCAGGTACATACATCTAGCCAATTCCCCACCAATGGTTGCCTAGTCTACACATTCCAATGAGTTTTAAGCTGGCAGCTGTAAGCTAGGTATCTGTTTTTTTTTCCACAGGGCAGTACCAGGTGTCTGTCACTACAAATGTTTGTGTGTCCTGAATGCAGACTACCAATACAACTGAATTATACCATACAGACACTGGTTACTAAAAGTATTGAAGGTATGGTGGCCCTAAAAGAAATAAGAGTTGGCTCTGCTAGTGATCTCCTCCAGAGGAGAGATGGGGGCAGCTGCCACCCTCCCATCTGACCACTTTTAGACAAGTAGTGGCAGAGAAGGCCGTAAAGCAGTAATTACATAGAAACCTATGTGGCTATTTAGTTGGTCTGACTGTCATGCTCATCCCAATAGTCCTCTGGAACAGATATGACCATAATGTCTGTACAAGCTGCTATACCATGGGCCTCTTACTGGTACTCCTCCCATACCAGGTAAATACCTCCAACGTCTTGCTTTATATAGTTGTAAAATACCAAGCAAAGGCACTTACAAATTAGACATAGAACAGTTTTAACTAGAAAAGTTCCATGGCAAGCAGTGTTCTAATTATGCCCTGACGATCAATTAAGCTATTCCCCCTTTCCACCATGCTATGGTAAACTACTGTACTATAGAACAAAAAAGTGGGAGTATTCACTTGCCCATTTATGCAGAGGAAACAAATACTGAGAATTACATCTTTTTGTGCAAATCTCATTCTACAGACCCAATTGCAATTATACATTTGTTTTTATTTTTTTTAAAAAACAAAAAAACTTTTCCCTTCCCCACTTCATCTTTCCATCGTGATCTTGCTCCATATTCTTTTATCTGGGCTATGGGATCTTGCCCTGTTGCTCACCTCTAGTTACACCACGTACTAGGGAGGTCTGCAGATATATAAGTACACATTTGTGTTATGGTAAGAAGTTTACAAGTGACAAATATATGCAACCAGTAACAGTATACATAGGGATGCCTAGTTGTCCTTGAAATTTAGTTAAATATTTTTTAGAATTATTGTTCAACCCATAATCACTTTCTATAACTGTGCTAGATCATTTTAATGTAACAGCACAGTTAAATTTGTACTCAGAATGAGGCTCCTATGGATATATCTGACATGCTACAAGAACCCCACTGTGATGTCATTAGTTTAACAGTAGGGGTTGACAGCCCTAGAAGTAATTGGCATTTGATGCAGAGGTCACTTAGATCAAAAAGCTCATTAGGTGTGAAGAGCAAAGCAACAGCTCAGGCTTCCCTGCTATAAATACAGTGTGAGCCCAGTGTGATATCAGAGTGTGGGAGAACAAGCCACAGCTTGGAACACTGTAACAAGGCTGTGCAGAGATGACCTCACCCAGTACTGCTCTGTGCTTCCTACTCTTCTCCCTGGTCCAGGGGATGCCCAGGCTTTTAGAGAGAGAGACCAAGGCTGGCCTTTCAGGATCTATCCTGGGATTGAAAGCTTTATCCATCCATAATGGAAAGAGACACCCACAGGACATAAAGTATCCCCTCTATATGATGCAGCTGTACCATACTCTCCTGAAGAACGAGACCAACCTATCCAACCTAGAGCATGTTAACATTCCAGATTATGACACTGTGCTAAGTCTTATGGCAAAAAGTGAGTACATTAGCTTCAGTGCTTTTTCCTGTCTTTTTTATAATTTATAACAACTTGTCAGCTTTTATTTTATTTTTTTTTCCATTTGAGATACACATTTTTTCAAGTTAATGCTAGAGTTTTTAGGATTGTAGAATAAAAAAATTGCAAATGCAAAGCAATTTGGTTGCGAAATTGTTCTGTGATAGATGGCATATCCCCATTGGGAATACAAGTTAAAAACCACTGAATTATTGTACTTACATACAATTAATAGTTGTTAATTATTGTACTCAAGTTTTTGTCTATTGAGCTTTTATATTCCTTACATTGACTGTACTTTGACATATGGAAAGTGCTTATGCTCTGTCTAACAAGTTAATTGCAAATCTTTGAGCCTCAAATACTCAATTGCATTTTAAAAATATGAATTGTTTGTGTCTTCCAGATTGCACTGAGGTCAATAACCGTCTGATGTTATCATTTGATATGTCCTCAATCTCCACCAGCAACGAGTTAAAGTTGGCACAGCTAAGAATCCACCTCCCTTCTTTAGAGATATCCCATGATGTAACTCTGGAGATTTATCATAGCAAGAGAGGTAAAGACCTCTTCCTGGGGTCAGTCGAGATTCATTTTACAAGAGGTTCTGCTTGGAGGAGCTTTGACCTCACCAAAATGATTCAGTATTACCTCCACAAAGGAGATCATTATATGGATAGTGAGTACATGACAGAGAAAAACCTGGACACAAGCATGGAAGCCGAGCCAGAACATACCACAAACAAGGTCCATGTGTCCACTGCGGAGAGAGTAGTGCTGGTAGTGTTTGCAAAGGACAAGTCATTCAACAGCATCTCTGGTTCTCCCAGCCTCATTAAAACAGTGGAGTCCTCTAAATATGTCACCATGGAGAAAACATCCAGGATGCCGGGCATTAGAAGACACAGGAGAAATAAATATGAGAACCACCATACCCTGATGAACAATGTGCCCCCTAGAAATATAGAAAATGGAATGGCCCTTTGCCGAAGAGTGGACATGATTGTAGACTTTGGTGAAATTGGATGGGGAAGCTGGATTGTCTATCCTAAAAGATATAATGCCTACAGATGTGAGGGTGCCTGTCCGATCCCACTAAACGAGACCTTCAAGCCTACAAACCACGCCTACATGAAGGTAAGGTGACTTTCATAAAAATAAAATGTAGAACATCTAGTCCCAAAAAATGCCTAATATAAAAAACAAAAAAACAACCTTTTCCCACGTTTTCCCATATAGTCGTCCAAAACCCTTAATAAGATGTACCGGTATTTATGCGTTGACCTAATATTGTATTTAGCCAACATCAAGGGTTCTGTGATTACAACAACTTTGAATAACCAAGATGTCAATGCAATCAGTGACAAATTAGCTGCAAGATATGTGCCAATTGAATAGATGTATTAATAGTTATGCTGACTGCAATTTATTAACTACTTTGTTCATTGTCCTTGCAGAGTGTGGTGAAGCTGTACCAGCCGGAGAGGGTGGAATGCCCATCCTGCGTCCCAGTGAGGATGAGCCCGCTGTCCATGCTTTATTATGAGGGCACAGATATAGTTGTTCAGCATCACGAAGAAATGATTGTTGAGGAGTGCGGGTGCAGCTAATCATTTGCATATATTTTAATGCTACTAAAACTGTGTAAATGTGTAAATATTGTATATATGCTAAATGTATATTATTTATGAAAACAGTCAAGATTTGTATTGATTGTGTAAAAATGTATGTTTGACTTGGTATAATAAAGTTTTTATATTTATTATGCTTACTCCTATATATAAACATTACATTTAAAAGGGAATTATGGGGGAACGATAGAATTCCTAAGGATACTAGAGTATAACTGTAGAGCAAGGGAGATATAATGTGAATCACGAGTTGTAATGTTAGGAGAGATTAACCAGGAAGTATTCCATGTTAGAAAAGCAAAAATAAAGTTGTATGTACTTCATTCCATAGCAGAGGTGCATTTCATATCACTACCTCCCAGCATCACAATGCACAATTAATGTCACTCTGTGCAAGATTTTGATAAATGTAACGGAATTCAGTATCCCAAACTGTATTGTGCAGAGCTACTTAATACTATATACTGTCATTTCACAAAGATGTTACAGGATGGCAACACTAAAGCATTTGTTCAATCTCATGTCGCTTTTCTATAGAAAATAAAACTTCCCATCAGGGCATTCGTTAAAAAATGGGTGTAGTAGAATCAAATAACTGAGTAACAAAAACATGGGTATTCCCCGTGGCTAGGGCTTCTAGGTATTTTTTCTAGGACAGTGTCACTGGAAAACTAACTCAATTTGCACCTAGTTTAACAATGTCCATTGCAGCAAGTTCCTATAACTTTTACTTTATTTGGCACCGAAAAGGAATTTTATTTATGGGAGCCTTGCACATGTCAAAGGTGTTTTGCTAAAATGTATTGGGAGTGTGCTGAAGGGGGAGGGAGCTTTATTGCCATAGTACACTATGGGGGTTATTCAATTGACGGCGGTATCGCCGAAAATCCCGCGCTCAAAGAATATTACCGTTAATACAGTAATCACTCGCTGGATTTCAGCTCATCTGAAATTCAGTGAGTAAATTACCATATTAATAGAATTTACGCGCAGGATTACCGTATGAACGGTAATATTCTTTGAGCGCGGGATTTTCGGCGATCCCGCCGTCAATTGAATACCCCCTATGAATTTTAACTTTATATTTACTTATGAACAGCTTAGTAATGCCATTTCAGATAACATATGTACAATTTATGCATGGGTTAGTATGTGCCATACCCATTGATGTTAACACCCACAGCTTTACTGTATATGCAATATGTTTAGATACATTTCTCCGCATTGCAGAGACTGCTTTTTCTGTTCATACCAACTACTCAGATAGAATGTTTAGCACAGGGGTCAGGGAACTTTTTACCTTTTACCCCCAAATAAATTTAGATACGCCGACGTTACCCCCTTGATTTGAAAGTAAGGAAATCATATATTATTATTAATTATTGGAATTCAAAATATTATTGAATCTATTCAAAATTTCTTTGAAAGCTTCAACTTCAAAACTTCAGGTTTTGGAGAAATGATGTTGCTTCATTTTTTATACGAGAGCATCAATATTGGGGCATTTTGATGTCAGAGCAATTTGGATACAGTCTTCAGCGTCCAATCGATTTCATTGCTTTGTTTTTATGTTCGTTAGAGTGGAAAATCCTTGTTCGCAAAGGTAGGTTGTTGCAAAAGGCAGCAACTTTTTGACTGCCTCCTCATGTGCAATTTTGAATGCCTTTGCAGCTGTTGACATCCAAAAAATATGACAGATCTTCTTCGTTTTCAAATGCAATATGTGCTTCATTATGAAGTGCCTCTGCCAACCCTTGAGGCTCTTCTGGTACAACAGCAATTTCACATTTAAAGAGGTCTACAACCCAACTGACAGCATGTGAATCGGCAGCATTACCCCCAGGAATTTCATTTTTACCCCATTTGGGGTAATTTACCCCAGTTCCCTGACCATTGGTTTAGCACATGCCTGATTTTTCCCATTCTCCTTTGGTTTACCCCTGTAGTCAGACCAGCCAGCAGTGACATAATTGTTTGTTCCTAGAAACTAGTTTAGACTCTCAGACGGCACTTTGACACCAACCACAAAAGTGTTGCCAAACTTGGTGAAACTGAAAGAGAGTTTCTTAAAGGGAAATTGAGGAAATCTTATTCCCAGTATCTTACTTTTTGCAACTATCTCTCTAGAACAAATCATCTTACAGCTTCTAGTTTTCAAATTTCATTGTGCATAGCAAAACATGGTAAGCCCCTCTCTGATGGGGATATTATCAAAACGTCCATGTTGTCTGGGAGAAATTCCCTTTTTCATGATTTCCCAAAACAAGGATAAAATTATTCAACGCAGCTCTGAGATGCCACTTAGCAGAAACACTGTTAAAGATAGACTCCAGCGCATGGCAAGTGATGTTAGGCAGCAGCTTACCACTGACTTACAAATGACAGCCTGTTACTCCATGTGCTTGGATGAAAGCACAGATATAAACAATCATGCAAGGTTAGCAATAATTTTGCGTTATGCTGTTGGTGACATCATGAGAGAAGAGCTGGTGAAACTGGTGTCTTTGCCTGAAAGAAAACAAGGGATAGATATCTACAATGCTGCGATGGAGGCTTTTTTGTCACAAGACATAAGACCAGAAAAAGTGGATTTAATTACTAGTGAAGGGGCACCTTCTATGGTGGGGGCAACATCTGGTTTCATACAGTTCTTTGCTAAAGAAGCAAAACATCAAGTCATTCAGTTCCATTGTATTATACATCAAGTAGCTCTTTGTGTCAGGGAAAACAGCAAAATATTTGACGATGTACTCAAAGATGTCACAAAAATGGTGAATTACATCATGGCTCGTGCTCTGACAGTTTCAAGCACTTCTTCGAGTTGTTTTTCTAAACGAAAACCTCAGTATTCAGGTTAAATTGCCATGTTGGCACTTTGCGATAAATAAGTGGGTTTTGGGTTGCAGTTTGGGCACTCGGTCTCTAAAAGGTTCACCGTGATGTCATGTAGACTTTAATAGAAAAAGGATGCTGGGTGGTGTACTGAGGGAGATGTTAGTGTACTGTACTATGTGGATTGGCTGCTTCATGAACTGTGAAGAATAACAAAGCCCAGGCCTCAGCCTTGGAAGTCAAAACATACGTCTGACTAGGTACAATCCACATTATTCACCTCAGCCCATCCAGGCCTTCTCATGTCTGGCAATCCTTAATGACTTTACAATGAGATGTGGTGCACTCCCAGTAACTTCCATGCTGGGGGTATCCTGTTCCTTACATACTTCACAATGTGTTTTTCAATGGAGCTATGAATACAACAGAACTTTACATCACAAAGTCAGTGTGCCACAATGCTTTTCAGCAGCATAGAAATAACATCCCTGGGTAGTTTGGTGGCCAATATGGACAGCACATATAGCGGACAGATGTCAGTATGAAGTGTGATATATGCTGAATATTAAGAGAAAATTCCCCTGCCCCCAGCAAATAAGTCCTTAATTAACACTGGGTATCAGAAAGCATGTAAACCAAATTGAACTATCCATCTACCTCTGTCCCCGATATAATCCAGGGTTACGAAAGGGACAGAAAGGCAGGTATTACTTTTTTATACCAATGCTTATTAACTCTGGAATATAGTTAAATCACCCTCTCAAATAAGATGGGAGGAGGAATTACATAAGACTCATCAGAACAATGGGAATGTATCCTTGCTACTCATCACCACATGCTAAATGCTTAAACTATTCCAAGATTCAAGCTAAATTTCTACTTAATACGTTGTACCTCACACCCCCACTAGACTTTGCAAAATGTGCTTTAATTAAAACAAATTCTGCTGGCGCAATTGCAATGAAATCTCATTCACGCCTTTTGTAACGGTCCAAAAAGCCAACCATTTTGGAAAGAGTTTTTTACCCCAGCTAGTAAAGGTATTGGCATAACAATTACTCCCTTCCCAGAATTAGGCTTTAAGACTTCAGGGTAATAGAGGTTTAAGAATACTAACAGATATTTAATGGAGCAACAACAAGAGCTGCAATTGCTCAACGTTGGGAAACACCACCACCACCCAGTATCAGCAAGATCATAACTAAAATTCAATTTAGTTTTGAAATGGGTGAGCTCAGCTGCCTCTCCCATCATTCAATGGTTTAAATGGCACAAATATGTAACAGATGAAGGAGAATCAAGGTGGCACTAAGATGTCACAATGGTGACCATTGCTGCCTCACAACGCTGTGTGGAGTTTGCATGTTCTCCTGCTTGCGTGGATTTCCTGCGGATGCTCCGTGTTTCCTCTCACACTCTCCGAATACATTCTGGTAAGTTAATTGGCTACTGACAAAAATGGACCCGTGTGGGTAAGCTCCAATGTAGCAGAGACTGATGTGATTGATTCCATTGAATAGCAACTGAGTGCCCCAAGATGGCTGCCTCACCCTCTGCAGCAATGTAAAGTCATTTAGTCCTATTTGGAGAAATACTACTATTACCTTTCAATTTAATTGAACCGTAACAAACATTATGTACATAAGTTGACACTGAAGACTGGAACGATCGTTATTATTTGTACCTATTGTTGCACTATTGGATACATTGACATTATAATATTGTGTGTCTATCCTCCGGTTACGTCTTCTCCTTCCTTTCTGTACCCTAAGAATTTTAATAAAATGTTTCCAATAAAAAAAAAAAACTAATTTAAAAACAAAACCCTCAATTTTTACTTTTCATGAAGCTGAAGATACGGAGCAACTGTATAACATAGAAACATAGAACACAGAATTTGACGGTGGATAATCACTTGGCCCATCAAGTCTGCCCATTTTTTAACCTAAGGTAACCTCAAACCCTAATACTTTATTATTTGCAAGTATATCCTTATGACTATCCCAAGCATATTTAAATTGCTCTACTGTATAGCCTCTACCCCCTCTGATGGGAGGCTATTCCACATGTCCATTAACCTTTCTGTGAAGTCATTTTTCCCTCAAATTTTCCTTCAACCTACCTTGCTCCAATTTCAGTGCATGTCCACATGTTCCAATACTTCTCTTCCTTTGAAGAATGTTTCCCTCCTGCACCCTGTTAAAATGCACCATGTATTTCGGAATTGTGCAAGAAGGATTGTGAAAGAGAGGGTACATAGCTCTACCATGTCACTATGCGTTGTGCTTCGATATCCTAGGTTACTCTCTGCCACCATGTAATGCACTGTGCCACCATATAACAATCAGAATATTAAACCCAAAGAATTACATGACTCTGACGGCTATATATACTGGCTGCATTTTTCTGTAACCAAGTAAATAATGTAACTGCTATATTATAAGTAATATCCCCTCTCTGGTTTCTTGACCCTATTTGCTAAACAAAAAATGCAAATGTATTGGTGTATTTTTTATTATTTGGTATGTTATGTTAAAACACATGTGTATATTTTACCCTTCCTCCCCCCTTTCCTTGTATATTTACTTGTGGCTTTTCTAACAGAAAAAATCTAATAATTTTTTTATTTTTTAATTTTACTAGTACACATAGGAAGCCAACAAGAGCTTTCACTGTTGCATTAGTTTTATTAGGTTTTGTCAGGAAATGGGCATTTTCGATAATGGCAGTATATCCTTTAGACAGGCAAGCCACATAATTAATTTTTTAGTTAAGCACGAAAAAAAAAACCCCAAAAAACAAAAAACACCTTTTTTGCAAATGTCTCTATAGATGAACAGGACAACTTTATATTAACCTCTCTCTGCTGGGGGCTACTGTTTGCGTCTACTACTCTTTTGATAGCATATTTATCTTCTAATTCCCTTACTTCTACCACAATCTACTTTCCCCAACACATGTAGACACCACAGCAATGATTTAATGCCCAAGAGCTGGGCATTTTATGCAAACGGAGACCAGAGAGAATCTGTTAGGTGTTACAATCACCTCTGTTATACCCATAGCATTAACATGATACAGCCCTTAGTAAGCTTTTATCATTTATTTATATACAGCAAGCAAATTCCATAGCGCTCTATAATTGCACTTTGAACATAAACAAGAAAATGTGTGCTGGATAATATTTCTTGCAATATAATTGTGTCAGTAAGAGGAAATAAAGCTACAATGGCTGACAGGGTTGGGCAGAGTTCTTTCACATATCCCACATAGAGTCCATTTGGCTTATTCATACTCTGCTTATGCAGGGGCAGGCTGGGCTTGGGGATATCTGCCCCCTGGGCCAGTCCCATAGTGGGCTACTTTGGGCTGTGTCAATGGGCCACATGCATTTTTTTTTCCCTTTAAAATAGGCTGCCGAGTTGAGTCTTGCCCCCCAGGCTAAATTTTGCCAACCCTCCCCTGTGCTTATGACAGTCACTTTATAATCCTGAGACAATTTAGTCCTAAAGTGATAGAGCTTGGACAGTTTCAAGTAGAGTAAAAATTTGAAAAATAATATTAGCCCCTGATAATCAAACTACCAGACATTCCTACACTTCCCTGTGTAGAAAATTAGACAAAACCTTAGATTTGTCCTCAGTTAAGTGTTTTGAGCATGTTCCCAAACCTCAAGCTTGCTATATAATATAGCATATACTTAATGTGCGTTCCCATAAAACTTCATATTTGACCAGTCATTTACACTCATGGCCAAGCTGACTTAATAATCCACAAGTACTACACCTGGCCTTTCAATGATTAGTAAGAGTTAATGTTTTTTTGTTTGTTTTACCTCAGCTCAAGAAAATATTCAAAGGCTGGAAGTGTTTATAGCAGAGCATAAACTACTAATGGAGACATTCAATCTCTAGAGTAAAGGCTGCAAGTGTCTGTAAAAATAAAGTGAATATAGTAGTTTCAACACAAGGCATGCATGTAATGTCATTGTACTCTCCAAATATTCTCAAACATCTTCCTACTACTTCCTGGATTGTTTCATAAACTTTATCTTTCCCTCCAAACACACATGCAGGCATGTGCTAAGCTTCACCTAGATAAATCTGTATACATTTGCTTCTTCAAAGAGCTGATGTCTTATATCCACACAGATACATAACTAAGCCTGTCCTGCATATTTTGACTGATTTGCCCTTCAGTTTCTCTCACACAACCTCTCCTATTGCCAAACACTTCCCCTCTGAGCTGGGAGGTCACCACTGCCTTATATAGACTCTGAGGGTAATTGGCAGAACACCTGCAGGGGAACAGCCACACCCACCTGTGACTCTGTGCTGCTCTCTGCTGCCCCCTCTGGTTAGAACAGGACGGCCAAAGACAAATTGGAACTGTCTGACGCCACTCATTTTTTATAATATTAATTGAAAGATAATAATAATTACAAATAATATATAAGCAGGGTTTACTGTCACGTCAGTTGTTATGCATGTTTAATAAACTATATTAGCATGAGTTAATCTGCACAGATAACCACATTTGCCTTTCGATTCCTGTCTCCTCAGGCAGCCCTGACATAATTATACCACCTGTGGATCTGTTACACTGTCAGTCTGTAATGAATACACCTGTGCTAAAGCAAGGAGATCTGGAAAACATGCACTGTTAGGGCTCCCCGAGGACTGGACTGGGAAATTCTGGCCTATATATGTTGCATAAAGTAGACTGAACCTTACACACCAATATCTGTATGTATGTGTGTGTATGTGTATATATATATATATATATATATATATATATATATTTCTAGGCTGCCTATATATTATGTTTTGCCACATAAACAGAAGTAAAGCAGTCTGCATGATCTGATAGTTCTGCGATATTTGCTATGATACAATGCAATATCGGGCAGAGACTGTTTTATATGCGTGGGAAGATAATTATGAGGGAGAAAGGCACAGAGCTGATCTAAAGTTCAGCCATCTCTAATTGCCATCCACATACCCCCATATATGAGGCTGCAGGCCTTAATACTTTTATACAGGTCATAGATCCAGCAAGTGACTTTTAATATATATAATAACTTACTGTAAGGAGTGCATTATTCCTTTTAATACACAGGGTTCTTGTTTTTTGGAGGGATGTTATGGGATTTAATAGAAAGGGACAAAAAAACAAAAATGCACATATTTATTTTCATTCTTTTTATTTCTTTCTAAACACACAGCGTTCCACTTACTGTACATGTGTATTGGTTGGTGTTGCTGGTCACGTGACCCCCCTAAGTTACTAACTTGTTCAGACAACATAAAGATTTGCTTGTTGCCGTTTATACAGTGATTTGTTTGATATATTTGATGATTTTTTTATTACATTTTATAATTTGCAATTTTCTAAGTAAGCAGCGCTGTTCTTTGTGTGTATTCATGTATTTTCCCTTCAGGACAAGTTATGATTTGTATATGTATTTCAGTTGAACTGAATTTTTCTATCTTGCCTAAAGTTATCATCATCTTATTTTGTTTTTATGGTCCCAAAGAATCCGCAGCACCGAAAAAAATAAAAAGAATTTAATTTGGTGCAGAAAAATGATTGCAAATTAAATTAAATTGTCATTGGGGACGGGGTCGCTCCTACTGTCCGATGTTACTTGTTTGTTGTAAAGAGTATGGTGAAATAAGGTGCTTATGGTGGGTATAAAGTTTGCAAGGGTGATACTGGTCGATGGGGTTGGTGTTACGGGTGGGATGTCAGGCCTGTATAAGTATAATTTTTTCTTTGAAGGCTCACAGTGCTGGGGCCATAGGTTCAATTTCGACTAGGGTGCTATCGTGGTGGTGTCTGTATGTTCTACCCGTGTTTGCAGGTGTTTCCTCCTGATGCTCTGGTTTCTTCCCGCATTCCAAAGACAGAGATGGTAGGTTAATTGCAACTCAAGAAATTAATCCTAGTGTGTGTCTCCATGTGTTAGGACATGGACTGACGTGAATGGTTAAATATTCTCTGTAAAGCGATGCGCAATATTTGCTATATAAGTGATGGTTATTTAATGATTTCAGTGTATGGACAGCCAGCGGTGGCCTGCTAATAGAAGGCTAGTGGTCTTCCTAGATTCAAGGTTGGAGGAACTGAAATGGTTCAATCAATATGGTGAGGAAGCAGGGCCGGATTAACCATAGGGCTAACTGGGCTACAGCCCAGGGGCCTACGGCATCCAGGGGGCCCTTGAAAGTGCTCAGCAGCAGTATTGATCGGTCGGGGGCGTCCCCAGCGCGATCAGTGCTGCTGAGCACTTTCACTGCGGTCCTTCCCCGGCGAGCTGTAGTCTCCTTACTGAGGAGATCTCGTGAGTCTCACTCTCACGAGATCTCCTCAGTAAAGAGCGTACAGCACGCCGGGGAAGGAGGTAAGTGCCGGGGGGGGCGGGCAGCACGGATCACAGGGGGGGGCCTTCACGGGGGAATGGAGGCCCCCTTAGCCCAGGGGCCTCCATTCCCTTAATCCGGCACTGTGAGGAAGCAATAATATGGTCAACCTTTTGCACCGTACTGGGGACACGTTTCCGTCAGTATTTAGAGTATAGCAGGAAAAATGTGTGCAATATTGCTTCAACTTTCTATCTCAAAGGGAGTCATGCATCAAAGCAATTTTATAGCAAAGCCATTCTCATGTGATAAGGGGCCAAATATGTTAGCATGCACTAAATAACACACTCGCCATAACTGAAGACTGAATACAATAAAGGTTGACACAAGAGTTGTTGAAAATAGCAGAGGTGCTAAGATGTACAGGCTAAGAACAGAATCTAACCATTCTGGGAGAGTGAGAGACAGAGGACTCACTACCCCATTATACTCAGCTGCTGCCAACGTTCTAGGAGAACAGCTGGATTCGGTCTGGGGCAGGTGGTCACCTGTTCTGAGTAACTCACCCACCTGCTTCATGCAGCACTCTGGGTATGCTTCTAAAGCTAATCCCATGTTCCTCAAATTAATTCAATAATATATATATTTGGACAAAACATTTTTCTCTATCAGAGGACAGCAGGGCTACAAGCTGTACTTGTACCCCTGCTATCCTCTGAATGCTAACAACATCTCCTGATGATACCCGCATGAACAATTTTTTTATTATTAAAATAAAGCATTTCTTCTGTTTGTTTATTTGCTTTTTTTTTTGTTTGTTTTTTTTAAATCTATTTTAGTTTATTTTTTATTTTTAAACAATAATATTTTTTTTTGCAGAATCTGGAACTGGAAACCCAAATCAGGTCTTCCAAAGCCAGTTCGCATGCCCAAGCCAGCATGCAGACATAAGCATGCACTCAAGGTACCTGGACTGAATTGGTAAGAGGAGTCTTGTTGCTGCCAGCCAGTATCACCACGGAGCATCGTTCAGCTGCCCCAGTGACATTTTTATAACAAATTGCACTACATCCATTTAAAAATAAAATGTAACGACACAACAATTAAGCACCATTTTGAACAAAATGTTAAGGTCTGCATGCTATGTTATATCTTTACACCTTTAGAGTACCTACACACTGGAGTTTGCAATGAGTACTTTGACATTAATGTTAAAACATAAATAAAATTGTTTATAAACGTCATTTCATTTATACAGGGCCACCATCAGTCCGATCACCTGCTCCCACAGCGATGCAGCGGCTCTCGGTCACTGATAGGCTGGGAGCGCGCGGCACGGTGACGTCATCAATGCATGTCACGTTCCCTGTCTATCAGTAACCGGGAGCCGGCGCATAATGTGAACATTTGGTGCATCATGACTATTTGTGTGCATTGTCCCTGAAGATCATACTTTTTCTTCTATACCCTCTTGTGTCTGTACAGCTCATACATAAATGTTGTTCTTGCTGCTGTTTTGTGTCATTATAGTATCTTATATGGCATCATATACTTATTTAGCAAAATAATCCCCTTTCTCTCTCTCTCTGTATGTATGTGTATATATATATATATATATATATATATATATATATATATATATATATATATATATATATAAAGAGAGAGAGAGAGAGAGAGAGGTTAATTTTGCTAAATGAGTGTAGTCATATTATAGTTATGCTAAATAGTCATAAACGTGACACCTGTCAAACTGAAATTATTGTGTTGGCTTGCAAGAACTGTTCTATGTGCTCAAAAAATGCTGTAAATTTTGGAAAAGTTTCTGCTCTTGTAAACTAATAAAATGAAAAACAATAAGATGACCCATGCGTAATTTGGGTAACTGCTAGCTGAGATCATCTTTACACTGTATTACATTACACTATATCCATTTACTGTGCGCTATGATTCTCTATGAGGTGAATGTTCATTTGACGTTAACGCCCGTCAGACGCACTGAAATGGAATAAGAACTATTGAATATAACACAAGGAAAGCACACATAAAAACATAAATATGTACAGTCTCATTTGGTGAGTATGGTTTTTATTTTTACATCCATGTACATGAATTCAACATTTAAATTAAAAACACTTGTTAAAAGCATAATTTGAATCTCTGCAAGCACATAGCTATCTTCTCTGTCTAACACTTAACACTGCTCTCCTAAAACCCTAAAACCAATGTTTTGGTCCACAGCTACTTTAATTTTAGCCCCTTGAGTATCTATGACCCGGCATTTGGCGAAACCTAAATGTTTATGCAGAATTCAGCTCCATCTCAGCTGTTATCCTGTGTAGGACGGGATGTGTATGTTTATTTCCCCAACAGACAGGTGGTCAAATATAAAGACACAGATTTATCCAGACTTTCACTTGTAGGGCAGCTGTGATAGAAATAATTGTTACTGTCACATCCAGGCAGGTGGAAATGTGTTGGTAGCTGAGCGGACTCTCACTACCTGTAGGAGATAGGACCTGCACTGATACCCAGCTGAGATGAAACTCTAGCACTGTACACGTCCTACCAATACTGGGCAGTTCACTACCAAAGCTGTTTTGGCCAATTTATTTTGCAATGTATTACAGACTATTTTGACTTTGTTACAAACATAGATTTCTTGGTGTACAGTACTGGTCTGTTCAATAATAAGCCCTTAATTGTTTCTCTGAGGTGTCTACAATCCAATTCACACTATTGTACCATCTAAGGAAAAGTCCTGATAGCACTAATTGATCTAATGAAGTTGTTATCAGTACTAAATAATTGCTGGTGACCTTTTTAAGGCCCCTAATCCAAGGGAGGAACTTACCATATCCAAGGTAGATACTACAATTGGGCCTCTCTGACCAATTACACAAATGAACACAATTTGTATTTATGTAGTATACGCTGCAAGAGCAAGAGTAATGAGTAGGAGTAAAGAACGTGGTTTGTGGAGCAGACTTCAACAGAGGATATATATTACATTTAGCGGAACTGTACAGAGATCATTGCATAGAGTAAGGACAAGATAGGCCATGCAACAAGATGACACTGGAGCTATGTAACAAGTTTCTCTTGAATTGGTGTGTTTACAGAGAGACGCGGAAAGCTTTGAGGGTAAGGGGACAATCTCATGTAACAACAGGGGCAAACGCAGGATTTGTAGAAGGGGGTTTCCACACCACGCCACCAGTGGTCGTGACCAGCATGCATAGGGGCGTAGCTATAATTTTAGACAGTGCTTGGCTACTCTCCAACTCTTCCTATCCCCATAATATACATGGGCAATGCTGCCTGCACTACTGTTAGGTGCACACATCTCTCCCTTTTAAAGCAGATCTGTGTGAAGCAGGGGCAGGGTCCAGCCATCTCAATTATACAGTGCCCCAGGCTTGAAGGGGGGTTTCCAGGCACTAGGACCCCCCCCCCCCACGGTTTGTTTCAGAGGACAAGTGCAACACATTGCCCTCACAGCAGTCTGAATTCACAGGGGTGTGGATTGAAGAAGGTGCTGAAAGTGATGTGCTGGATTCTTGCCCATTTTAACCTCAATGTGTCCCGCTGTTAGAAATTATTTGGTATTGAATCTCGAACCTGAAAAGCTTTTTCTGCTTCTCTGCACAGACGCCCTTTTTGGATGATTGTGAGACCACATCATTTTCATGTTCTTGAAAATTTCTAAGATGTTTTCAGCTGTGTGACTGTTCAGGCCTCCGGTGCCATTTAAACATCGCTCTACTCATATCACAATATGCTCCTCACTAGCAATGGGCCTGTGTTATATGGGATGCTGCTGTTATATAATATACAGTATATCCTTGTTTACCACTCATCTGAAGAATATTTTTTTCTTGCTGTGTCATCTGCTATTGTGTTTAACTACAAATGTATGGCAATATTCCGGTGGAAAAAGATTAATATGAAAGTGGGTAAGCTGCAGAGTCCTACCTTTCTGTCAATGTCAGAGTTGCTATTTCTAGTCAGAAAGTCATTTATAAGCCGATCACTGGATGCTGACACATTTCTGTGAAATAGTAATGGTAGATATTTTATTTCACCTGTTTACATACGGTGCTCAAAGTGGAAATTTAGAAATGGCGGAACAGACGTTTAGAAGTGGCGGCGGCATGGATAATGTAAGTGAATGGAATTTGATTGTTTTACAACAAACACTGTTGGAGAGTGTGGGTGTGGCATACCACCGTATACACCCCCAATGTCCACCACTCTTTACATATCAATCTTCAAAAAGAAAAATCAACAATTTGACTATTTCGTTTACATGAACATTTATTTGAAAAGGAGCGCCTATTTTAAGTTATAGGGGTAAATTTATCAAGCTGCGGGTTTGAAAAAAAAAAGTGGAGATGTTGCCTATAGCAACCAATCAGATTCTAGTTATTATTTATTTAGTAGTCTTCAAAATGACAGCTAGAATGTGATTGGTTGCTATAGGCAACATCTCCACTCAAACTCGCAGCTTGATAAATTTACCCCATAATATTAATATTAGCATTTATTTATACAGCGCCAGCATACTCTGTAGCGCTTTACAATTGGGGACAAACACAGTAATAAGTACAATCTATAGAGACACATGAGGCTAAGGAGGTACATTTACTACAGCTCTAAAAAGGAAAAGTGGAGGTGTTGCCTATAGCAACTAATCATATTTTAGCTATTATTTATCTGGTGCGTTCTATAAAATGATAGCTAAAATCTGATTGGTTGCCTTGGCCAACACCTCCACTTTTCCTTTTTATAAGGTTTAGTAAATCTACCCCTAAGTGTCACTTATTCCATACAGATAGCTATAGCAAGAAGTGCTTAGTGTGGCTATAATATCCAGTCAGAAGGTCTTCGTTTATAGAAGGAGGATGAACTTATATAAACTGAATAGTGTGGTGGTAATCAGGGAGAAGAGACTAGGAAGGCTAATAAGGTGGCAGAGGAATTTGGTAAGTTTACCTAAAGAGATGAGCTTTTAGGGAGAGTAAGAGATGAGCTTTTAGGGAGAGTTGAAGGTTTGGAGACTAGGGGAAAGTCTTGTTGTGCGATGGAGAGGACTGCACCGACAGAACTGATGCATAGCAGTATGTAATTACCATTTGTTGGTTTCCCATGTGACAAGTGATAACTGTTGCAATGGACAAGCTTTTTCATTTTTTACTGGTTCAGTTTCACTTTCAGAAGCTCAAATAGGTTTCACACCTTTTGGGGGAAGTTACAAAATTCCACATCACAGGATCCTTAGGACAGCCCATTAATCTGTTTTGAGAATGGGTGAGAAAACCCTTTAAAGTCACTAAAAAAAAAATGCCATTTTTACATTATTGTTCTTTCATTGAGTATTTTCTAATGCCATCTACATCATACGATTTGAATATTTACAAATAGCTCACTACAAATCAAATGACATTTATTGTTATTATAAGTGACAAAACATGAAACATATTGTACGGGACCTAATGTAGTAGGTACAAAAATCCAGGTGAATATGATCCTTTAAGAAAACATAAAATTATATAGAATGCATACAGCATTAAAAAAATAAATACAAATAAAATAAACTAAGATTGAATCCACCCACTCATGGGCAGATTCAATATGCAGACACAATATTCTAGTACTGATCCTCTTCAGGTCAGATTGAGCAAACTGATTTGTCATTGAAATGTTGCTCACTTGGGCCTGATTGAAATCCGAACACAACTTAGCCGTATTTTACGTGTTTGAAAAGAGCAATGTTTTATATTAACTAAATAATCAAATCTTCAATGCATACATTGCATACAATGCCTCCTGAAAATAAATCCTAAATGCATAAAGTGGTCTGTGATAGCTACCGAGACAGATATGTGTAGTTTTTTATTCAAAGTCTATGCCGTGTCGGCTTAAAACAAGCGTGTTTACGATAAACACAAGATTTGAATTTGCTGCATTTGCATTCACACGCTCTTACTGTATATGCGCTACGTTAGTCCGCCACTTCAATCCCCTGTTCACCCTCTCAAATTGTATGGGGTCGTAAGTGTTAGATGTGCGCGGTTACGTATAAGCTGCAATTGCACTCATTGGCGTAACGTTCGTTTCTGGGCATGAGCGGTGCGGAATCACAAAAGATACGTTACGCAAACTGAAGGACGTAAAAGAATCCTCTGTACTGTTGTTCAGATATTAGTGTCTTTAATATTTAACAGCAGAACTGTGTGTCGTTCAATGTTTGGGACTGCTGCTGAGAGGTTTGAATGAAGCCAGCGTACAGATAAAAATGTGTTGAAAAATCTGATAGGACAGCTGATGCTGAGCTAGTTAGTTGAATGGACTTGTCTCATCTTCTATCCAGCTAGAATTGTAAGCAATCTTTAGATTCAATCACAAGTTAGGGTAATCATAGTGATGAGCATTGGGTCAAGAATTTGTTTCCAACCATATTATATGTGTAGTTTTAATGTTTTCCCCGTGTTTGCGTGGGTGTCCACGGATGATGTGAATTATTACATATTCTCTGATTGGCATTAAAACAGCTCTAGCAATCTATCTACATTCTTGCTGTCAACTGAGTAACATTATAGAAAATAATATCTCCGAGTTATAGCTTTCCAATGGCAAAAAAAACTGATTGTGTTGGTGATACTATAACAAACTTTATTGAAAATTGAACTATTTTAAATTGATGATATTTACTTTATAGGTTTTGGGCAACCCAATTTAATAGGTGCAAAAAAATCAAATTTTGATCTAGTTGTTTTTAGTATATGGCATTGATATTATACACCATAAAACAGGACAAAACAAAAAGTGCTCATCATTCATTAACACTTCTACCATCTATGTGTGTATTTAAAAGCACATGCACCCTCTGGTTAGAGGTATAACAGATGTAATAGGAAGAGGACACATCCAGAGAAGGAATCCAGACATCTTTTGTTTATTCAGCCTCAATCCCCACACAGGATGTTGATTGTGAGCACTGATGCAGTTACAACATACTGTAGATCTGTCAGTGTGAACAAGACTCTTGCTTTCCCTTTTCCCCCATAATCCATTGGTGACTAATATAACATTTAAGATAATTTAGCCAGGCAAATATTATGCTGTTTCTTTTCAGGACAATTTGCCTAATTTTATTTTATAAGCATTATATATGGGAAAGGTTACTTAGGAGTAGATTGATCAAACCTTCTAAAAAGTAAAAGTGGAGGTTTGGCCCATAATAACAAATCAGATTCCAGCTATCATTTTCTAGAATATGCTACAGGGGCAAAGGCAGAGCGGGGGTTTCCAAATGTTTGATTTTGGAATACAGTAAAATAAAAAAAAAAAAACTTGCTGCCATAAACCGGTAACAGACACTTTTTTGGAAGTGAAATTGTTTTACTGTAAATAAAGTGTTTGGTTGTGTCAGAGAGTGTAAGACGTAATATAGTGCAGAAGCAGCTACTGAGAGGTGTTTGCTCTGCTGTTTCCACTTGCCGGTTTTATTCACAGTTTTCGGGGAATTTGACCCTGGACAGGAAATTTAAATTAAACCCTGTAATTCTAACTTATTTTAATATTTTGACTTTAACTTGAATTTTTTGTATTAAAAAAACAAAAAATACATGTGTATGGGCAGGGAAGATTTTCCCAAATGTACAGCATGAGCAGTGGTACTATGCAGTGTCCAAACGTATAACATGACAATGACATAAATAGAAGTATTACTGTGAGGTGTATATGTGTATAGCATGGAAATGACATAAAGAGATGTGGTACCGTGCAGTGTTCACACATTCAGCACAGCATAACAATTCAGAATTGCATACAAAACAGACACTAGCCAGTAGTGCTATATGCAGATATGAAAACCAGACTTAGAACAGTAAAATGTACATAAATGTAATTTAATGAAAATAAGTAAGCTGTACATTAATGAAATTTGAAGTGAAATTTGCAATAATCCTGTCACTCACCGGACTGTGAGTGCTTCTTCCCGGACTATTAGGAACCGTGGACGTCCTCTATCCTGAGGGACTGCGCATGCGCAGCCCTTTCCAAACCTTCAGTGTATGTTCCTTTAACTTAATTGGCAGATCAGGCAACCTCCCTATATTAAGCACCTGTGGTCAACACCACGTTGCCTGATCTTGGAGTCTCATTCCCCATGAGTCTCTGAAGGTGTTCCTGTGTTTCCTGTTTATTCAGCCCTGCTGATTCTGTGGTTTCCTAACCACTTCTACCTCTGTGGTTTCCAAACCACTTCTGCTACTGTGGTTCCCATACCACTTCTACCATCTACTGTATCATCGTGACTGTGAGCTGATTCCTATCCGCTGCCTCCGTGCACTACAGTCTTCTAATCACTTCAACTCTACCATTTATTATTGGGACTGTTAGCTGATGCCTATCCGCTGCCTCCGTGCACTACAGTCTTCAACCTGCAACTCGTCTGTGTTTCATCATCGTGACTGCTAGCTGATTCCTATCCGCTGCCTCCGTGCACTACAGTCTTCAACCTGCAACTCGTCTGTGTTTCATCGTGACTGTTTAGCTGATTCCTATCCGCTGCCTCTGTGCGCTTCAGTCTTCAGTCCTTGTCTACTCTACCGTGTTTCCTTGAGTCTGCTGCCACTATTGCTACCCGCTACTCTCCGTGATCATCTGTTCCAGTTCAACTCTGCTCCGGTGTCCCATCGTTACTGCACCTGCTGGTTGCTATTGGTTACCTCCGTGTTCCCGCAGAAACCCGCTGCTGTTACTTCTCAGCGCTACTCATCCATCTACTGCTGATCCGCTCTCCACGCCTTCCTGTGTTCCCTGCTGGTCTACCTACCTGTGCGCTGCACCTGCTGGTTGCTATTGGTTACCTCCGTGTTCCCGCAGAAACCCGCTGCTGTTACTTCTCAGCGCTACTCATCCATCTACTGCTGATCCGCTCTCCACGCCTTCCTGTGTTCCCTGCTGGTCTACCTACCTGTGCGCTGCACCTGCTGGTTGCTATTGGTTACCTCCGTGTTCCCGCAGAGACCCGCTGCTGTTACTTCTCAGCGCTACTCATCCATCTACTGCTGATCCGCTCTCCACGCCTTCCTGTGTTCCCTGCTGGTCTACCTACCTGTGCGCTGCACCTGCTAGACCCCTGCTTCACCCATCCAGGGACTTGTATCCTGCTGGCCTCCTGCCCTTCAGGTATCTCTGCACTCCTGTCTGACTGCCTTCTCCTGAACCACGGTATGCATACTTCCCATTGACTGTGCTGTGTATTGCATACCTTGCTGGACTGTGTTGGTTCTCCTCTGGAGTGTACTATCCGCTGAGTCTATTGCCATCATTGACTGTGTTATCTTATGCCGGATTACTTCAAGAGACTTTCTATATTGGCAGTGTTGTTCAGTCATTTATACCTTTATGTTGTGCATATTACTGTGGATCAAAGTCTAGGTGCCCGTGTATATATTGTGTTGCAGTCTCTCCCCGTGCACCTCCTCACATATATATTCAGTAGTACAACTTGCTAGTGGCAGACCACTGACTCCTGTTTACAGTTTCACCTGTTCCAGTATCCTCTCACATAGCAGTGGTACAACTTGCTAACGCAGACCACTGACTCCCCGGATACCTCCACTTGGATTCCATTCCTTCACTCAGACAGCGGTACAACTTGCTATCCGCAGACCGCTGACTCTCATCACCTCCTCGTTTCTGTTGGACATTCCTCCTCACTATAGCAGTGGTACAACTTGCTACCGCAGACCACTGACTACCTTCACGTGTCCTTTGTCCATACAGTTCCTCGTGTATTACTACCTCCATATTGCCAGTGCTGCTAGTCATAGACTTTCCTGAGCATCTCATCATCTGCTATTTCCTGTTCCGTGATCACCCTGCTACCAGAGTACCATATTACCACCTATACTGCTCTGGTAAGCCTATCACCTGGTGATCCCTGGGTAAAGACTCCTAGTGCCCGTGACAAATCCCAAATTTGACATGTGAAGAGAGTAATAGGATGAGATTTCAACCGGAAAGATCTTGCGCCCATTGGGATCCCTAGGGTTGAACCTAGCCATAGATTGTAAGCTTGTGAGCAGGGCCTTCTCACCTCTTTGTCTGTTTTACCCAGTTTGTTTATTAGTTTATTATGTTTGTCCCCAATTGTAAAGCGCTACGGAATATGTTGGCGCTATATAAATAAATGATGATGATGATGATACACGGCAGCAGGAGGCCTCTAGATCAATAGATTGGGCACCCCGGTGTCCTACAAACCATGCCACAGCCTGGCTCAGGTGGGTAGCCATATAATATAAGCGGATGTCCGGGAAACCTTTGCCACCACTAACTGTTGTTCTACGTAAAGTAATGAAACTAGTTTGTGGGGTTTATGCAGCCACACAAATTGAGAAAAGCAACGATGTAGTTGAGATAGAAGAGATCTAGGTAACTGCACTGGGAGGGTCTGGAAAAGATATAGCAAGCGGGGAAGGATATTCATCTTAAGGACAACTATTCGACCCAACCATGAAATAATAAATTTTTGCTATCTAAGTAGATCTAGTTTAATTGTTTTAATTATGGAGGGAAAGTTTTCAGCGTATAAAGATTCATATTGGACAGTATTATAAACCCCAAGGTATTTTAGTTTTTTTATGCCGCCAAGAAAATTTTAAATTATTTTTAAGAAGACCCAAGGTGGAAGATGATACATGATGAGCCATGGACTCCGTTTTGGAAAGATTAATTTTACAGCCAGAGATAAAACTGTAAGCTGTAAGGGTGGAAAACAGATTTGGGAGCGAGGTGTGAGAAGAGGTTAATGTAACAAGGATGTCATCTGCAAATAGACTAAGTTTATATTCCAAGGAACCAATTCTAACTCCTTTAATATCTGGGGAAAAGCTAATCAGGGCCACTAGAGGTTCAATCACAAGAGCAAAAATCAAAGGGGAAAGAGGACACACTTGACAAGTGCCATTGGTAATTGAGATTGGAGAGGAAATCACCCCATTTACTGAAATCCTAGCAGAGGGATTTGAATATAAAGCTTGAACACCTTGAAGAAAGGTACTTTCAAAGCCAAATGCGCTAAGAGTCGCTAACATAAAGGGCCAACTAATTCGGTCGAAGGCTTTCTCTGCGTCCAGAGAAAGCACTACAGCCGGGGTTTTTAGTAGAATTAATGTAGTGAATGAGACTAATGATTTTTCTAGTTTTATCACGAGCCTGACGGCCTGGTATAAAACCCACCTGATCATCATGTGTCAGAAGATGCAGTACCGCGTTAAGATGGTTAGCAAGTATTTTCGCATATATCTTAATGTATGTGTTCACAAGTGAAATGGGTCTGTAATTGGCACAATCAGACGGGTCTTTGCCCTCCTTTGGAATGACAATAATACGTGCTTCAAGAGCTTCCTTTGAAAATGAGCCACCTTTTAATACACTATTAAACATGTCAGGAAGATAAGGCGAAAGAAGCTTATTATAGGTTTTATAGTAAGTAGCTGTAAAACCATCAGGACCTGGCGCTTTATTCGATTTCAAGTTTTTAATAACATCAGAAATTTATTTTATTGTAAAGTCAGCCCCCAATTGCTGAATTGCTTCAGGGAGAAGTCTAGGCAAGTGACATTGGGAGAGGAAATGTCTAGAGGCCTCTGTTGGAGTTAAAGAGGGGTCATGTGTTAATGAGAAGTTAAAGCGTTTGCTATAGAATTTTTTAAACTCCTCTGTTATTTGATTTGGATCTTGGGTACTATACTCTGAATGGGTTTTAATATAGGATACATTATTTTGGGAAAGTTTTGATCTAAGCCTAGAAGCCAATAATCTATCTGCTTTATCAATTTTTTCATAAAAGGATTGATTTAAACATTTAAGAGAATTCTCTGCTTTGATGGAAAGCAGGAGGTTTAGCTCTCCCCTAGCTGCTACAAGTTTAGTATAATCTTCTGATAGGCCCGAATTTTTACGGATTCTATCAAGGCTGTTGACACGTCTGGTAACCTCTAGAAATTTATGGGTTCTTATTTTTTTGGCATATACAGGTGCTCTAATCAAACTACCCCGAATTACAGCCTTATGGCAATCCCGGAGGAGCATGGGGGATATAGAGGAATCAATATTTGTCTCATAATATTGGCGGATTTCTGTATCTATTTGCAATTTAAGAATGGGGTTGAGTAAAACCCTATCATTAAGGCACCATAGAAATTGTTTTTGTCCTATCTGAGGACCCATAATATTCACCGTCGCCAGGCCATGATCGGACCACATGCTAGGGAGAATATTCACATTAAGTATATTTTAAGTTAAATCCGCGCATAGGAAGATCATGTCAAGGAGTGTATATACGCCATGAACCGGTGAAAAGAAAGTAACATTTTTTGCAGTAGGTTCCCTAACTCTCCATGCATCAAATAAAAAATGTTGGGACAAAAGAGATCTTAAGGTCTTAGAGTTAGTATCAATGGTATGGCGAGTTGACCGAGGGGGAGGTATGGATCTGTCCAAATGGCTGTCCAGAGTAGTGTTAAAGTCCTCTGCCAGAATTACCTTACCCATCCGGTGCAGTGAGAGGAGGTCACTTATAGAACTGAAAAATTGAGCTTGGTTCGTGTTAGGAGCATAAACATTTAGTAATGTGTAAGGGATGTTATTAAGGTCACCTGTTAGGATAATATAACGCACCTCTGGATCCTTAATTTCTTTAGATACTGTGAATGTGAGATGTTTAGCTATAAGAATAGCAACTCCCTTTTTCTTTTTAGCAGGAACGCAAGCATGAAAAAAGCAAGGATAGAATCTAGATTTGAGTTCAGGATGATGGGGGCCAGAAAAGTGGGTTTCTTGTAAAAACACTATGTCGCCCTTTAGTTGTTTGATAGTATGGAACAGAATAGATCTCTTCCTTGGACAGTTCAGACCCTTAACATTAAGCGTTATAATTTTGATAACCATTGATAAGTGTAGAAATAAACTATTAAAGCTCAAAAAAAAAATGGTGTTTAAGCCACCTGGAATCCAGAGTAACGACCTCAAGAGAAGGGGCGAAACAGGGTAGGGAAAGGAAAGGTAAGAAAATGAAGGCTAGGGTCATAAAAATGAATAGCCTGAGAGGATGGACATGGGAAAAGAGATGGCATAATAGCCAAAAGTGTCCGAGACTAGTCCTACTGACCAGAGGGGGATAATGTGGCTCTGGCATATGCCAGATAGGTTACAGAAGTGTGAAAACCTTACAAGTCCAAGGTGTGTGGAAGGACCAAATCATAAATTAGACAGAATAGTAATGCAATAACATAGTGGAACAATAATGTAATTTGTGAAAATACCAAAAACAATAGTACTTAACTATATGAATATAGTGTATGGTGTTAGCAGACATACTAAAATATTAGACTTATCTATAGATGAATATGATAAAACGACGTTTGAAAGAAAGTCCTGAAGAATTCAGGGTCCAAAATAGAGAGCGATGTAGTAGGTAATTTTGATGAAGATAAGCATAAATCCAAGATGATTGCTAAACCTGAAAAAAAAAAGAAATAGGACAAGGAAAGGAAAAACAAGCAAATATAACCTGTATAAACAAATCAGTCCTGGATCCATGTCTACTCAAAGAACAATCGTTGAGAATTAACAGGAAGAGGAAATCTAATTAAGAATTGGTAGAGCTCAATTTTGATAGATGATAAGCATTCAGGTGATTAGAGGGTTAGTCTTCTTAGAGGAAACAGTATGCCATGTTTGTCTTGGAGCTCTCTGTGGTAGAGGAGTAGCATTGTGTATAGAGGACTGATCTGATACAGGAAGTTTTAGTTTCTTAAGTAAAGATATAGCTTCATCCATAGATTTAGCAGATAGTATTCTACCCTCTCTCTGGACAATGAGAGAAAACGGAAAGCCCCATCTATATTTTATGTTGTGGTCTCTAAGAGATCGATTCACATCTTTCCTCTCTCTCTCTCCGTTTGATCAATGTAGTGAGGGCTAGATCTTGGAACAGCATAATTTTAACTTCATCCATGAGAATCTGCTGACGTCCTCTAGCACTTCTAAGGATCTGTTCTTTTGCTTTGTAATAGTGTAATCGAAAAGAATAACATCTCTCGGAGAGTCAGTATCTTGTGAACAAGGACGAAGCGCCCTATGGGCTCTATCAAGCAGGAATAAGTCGTCAGAGATAGAGGGGGCCAATACACTAAATAATCAGAGAAGATAGTTCTCTAGTTGAGACCCCTCCAGGGACTCTGGAATATTACGAATTCTAAGATTATTTTGTCTACTTCTGTTCTCGGCGTCTTCTTGTTCATCAGCAAGGATCTGAAGACTGTCTCGTAAGAAGCAAATTCTTGTTCCGATGACTTTTGGTATTGTACAGTTTCATCGTGAGATCGTTGCAAGGCATCAACCCTATTGCCAATTTCAGCGACCTCAGAAGAGAGGTTGGACATTGCTTTAGTAACTTCATCTTTAATAACTTGTTTAATATTTCTCATTTTGGAGGGAAGGGCAGCAATATCCACATTAGTGGAATGAGCTGAAGGGTCTTCACCTAAAGAGTCCATTTCAGAATAATAATAATAATAATGATTACATTACTGATTACTAACAGTGGTTTGTAATGTTGACATTAAGGGGTATATTTACTAAACTGCGAGTTTGAAAAAGTGGAGATGTTGCCTATAGCAACCAGTCAGACTCTAGCTGTCATTTTGTAGAATGTGCTAAATAAATGATCACCAGAATCTGATTGGTTGCAATAGGCAACATCTCCACTTTATCTAACCCGCAGTTTAGTAAATATAGCAGTAAGGCTAATTTACATTGGATGAAATACTTCACTAGCACTTAGGACTGTTTTAAGAGTTTAATGAACCCAGGGTAAAGAACACCATGGGGATATATTTTGTATGCGGCGATTCCGTAGAACCGCCGATTCCCGGCGCTTTGAATGCATTTTTCAAAACTGTACTTTTTTTTTTTTTACATTTTTTAAAGTACGTTTTACTAATAATAACATCTTATCTTTAACAAAGTTACAAAATTCTCAAAAGGTACATTAACGAGTACTTGTACATATAAAGATAAACACAATGTACCAAAACTGCACTTTTAATAAAGACTAAGCCCATCGGGTACTCAATCCATCAATAACAAATCAAGGCTCTACTCTACCAAGGGAACATTCCCATTCTGCTACTGAATAGTACAAGTATAAAAATGTACATTTTTTGGGTACAACCCTTCATCAGGTGCTTATAGGTACAATCATAGTAATTTCACATAAGGCCAAAAAAAGGTGCACATATTCTTTAAAAAAAAAAAGATCACTCATAGAACAATAAAATATCCCAAACATCTCAATGGTGACACCTACTTGTCAAATAGAAAAATGCAAACATAAATAACAAAGAAACATACACTGTATAATACTATAACATTGAACAGAACAAAAATGATTACAGAAAATATATGAAAAGGAAGGAGTGTGAAACCCCTGCTGGTCTTTTGTGTGGTCACTTACTTGGGAACCATGAGGTGGAATGGTACCCAACTCGCTGTCACCCCCTCTTCTGCTTCTGTTATGGCGTGAGTGTGGCATCTGCAACCAGAGGGTTCCCTGAATACTAAGCAGTGCAATGTCAAATAAAGTCTTAGACCAGACCAACTCATCCAAAAACATTTATTTTCAATGCCTTCTCTTCCAGCACAGATCATAGCATTTACGAGCACAACGTCTCCCAAATGAAATAAAGCACATCACTTCAGCAGAGGTTATTGCTTTATAATGCTCCTTTACTGCATAGTTGCCTACCCTTCCGGAATGTCCGGGAGACTCCCGAATTTTTGTGAGTTCTCCCGGACTCCCGAGAGAGCAGGCAAAAATCCCGGATCCAGCTGTCGCTGGTGTTTAAGATGGTGGGGTGCGGGGCTAAATGTGCCATCGTGGCCCCGCCTCCTACCGCGATTGGTCAAAATTTCCTAAGCTTGACAGGGGGCGGAGCTGGATGGCAAACCACGCGTGGCCGCGCCCCCTCGATAGGCCCCCCCCTCCCGAAAAGCTGCCTACAAAAGTAGGCAAGTATGCTTTACTGTACATTTCTTGCTAAAGTCCATTAAGCATAATTACACAGCTGCATACCCAGTATTACTGGGTACAATTGATCCACACATTCTAGAGATATTTGTCTCTCTCTTTCACAGGTGTCAGAGACATCAGGCTCTTTCTAAAACAAAGTTTAGCAGGTCCTGCAATATCCTGTGTACTTCTGTCACTGCTCTCCTGACTCCTGTAGCCTTCCGCTGTGCTCTATCTGAAAAAAAGATGAAGTGGGTAGGAGCAAGAAGACTCCACTGAACTCTACTAGTCTGCTTGCTGTTACAACACAATGCCTGTGAGAATGTGCTGAAACTACAAGCGAGCACGACATTGTGGGACTGCTTAACCTCAAACTTTAACTTTTTCCTTCTCTAACCTTTCTTCTCCCTTTTAAACCCTATCAATCGTCTTGAGATCCTAATATTTAATAATACTTTTTTGATCATTCAAGTGCAGCTTTACACTCCTAATGGGATGGCCCACATATGGAAGGCCAAAGGTAAATTTCATTAAACACAATGCATTGTTGAGCCACATGTAAACAATCATGTGATTGGTATCTTGTAACCTTTGCTGTTGAGTGAAACTGTATCACTTCAAATAATACTACTATAATGCTTGTATGATAAACAAGAAAAAGTCCATGTTTTCGGAGTGGGAAAATATCTCTGTGTATTTGTACGACTTGTCATCTCTAAATAGTTATGTAAACTCTTCAGTTTTCTATTTTTCTATATGCAACACTGGAAGGTTCCCTACAGATTTTGCCTCTTCTTTTCTTTGCTTTAAGTGATGACCTTCTTCTGTTGTATACAATGTTACTAAAGTATATTGTATAGATTTGTTTCCCTGCTATTTATATGTGTAACAATTGCAATTTCATATTTGATCAAAGGTGTCACAACAGTGATGTTTGAAATTCTGTCAGTTATTGTCTTTTTTCGTTTTGGCTATATATATATGAAACTATTATTATTACTATTATCATTAGACTATTATTCTGTCAGTAAGAACATGACAGTGTTTAGCATTTCATCCTCATCATCACCATTTATTTATATAGCGCCACTAATTCCGCAGCGCTGTACAGAGAACACACTCACATCACATTGGGGCTTACAGTCTAAATTCCCTAACACACACACAGACTAGGGTCAATTTTGTTAGCACCCAATTAACCTACCAGTATTTTTCTGGAGTGTGGAAGGAAACTGAAGCACCCATAGGAAACCCACGCAAACACGGGGAGAACATACACACTTCTCACAGATAAGGCCACGGTCGGGAATTGAACTCATGGCCCCAATGCTGTGAGGCAGAAGTGCTAACCACTTAGCCACCGTGTTGCAATAGCAATAGAATGGAAATGTTCCCTTCAAAAATTGAGTTGAGCCTTGGAATGTTCTTTTAAATGTTCTAATGGGCAGTAGAGCTGCTGCATCTATTTTTATAGATGGAGGGACCAGAGTGTCCCTCCAGTATGGACTCTGACTATTTGGATTGATCCCTAGTACAGACACGGTTCATCCCCGTTATTGGATTGCATATGGACTACACGTTTTCTCTGGTACAAATTATGCATGTTTAAACTTTTCTTATATTGTCAGAATATGGGGAGAAAAGATTATAGCCAGTGGCATTTTAAAACCAGCATTTGTCCTGGGCGGTGTTGAGAGCTATGAGATACTCTCTAACATTTACAATTACACAATCATGACAAAATAAACCCCACCTCTAGCCATCTCCAAAGTTTTATTTCAAGGGCACATTCACTTTCCCATAAGCCCCTGTCCCCCTCAGGGGATCTGTGAACTAGGACAGTTCCACTGGGAGGTATCAGCTATGGGTCCCCAATCCACAAACAGTCCTTTTTTAACTGCACACATGGAAACATTCATTATATTCTAATATGCAATGTAAATTGCTTGAGTTTCAGTTTGTATGTGAAGACAATGAAGCCCCCTTACCCCAGCATAATGTACACAGTAAGCATCACACTCACACTTGACTCCAAACTATCCTTTGTTCCCCACATCAACTCTATATTTACATCATGCTGCATACATCTAAAAAACATTTCTAGAATATGTACATATCTCACACAAGATAATAAAAAAAATTTAATTCATGCACTCATCATTTCCCGCATCAACTATTGTAATTCCCTCCTTACTGGTCTTCCCAAAATCAGACTTGAGCTCTTACAATCTATTTTGCACGCAGCAGCGAGATCGATTTTCCTTGCAAATCGTTTTACATCTGCTGAGTCACTCTGTCAGTCTCTACATTGGTTGCCTGTTTTTCAACGAATTCAATATAAAATTCTTCTACTAACATACAAGGCCATCAACAAAATTGCACCAACATACATCTTCTCACTTTTCTCAAAATATCTCCCAACTTGACACCTCCGTTCTGCACAAGGTCTACCTCTCTCTTCCACTCTCATCACATCCTCCCATTCTCGGGTTACAGGACTTTTTCTGGCTCCACCCATTTTATGGAATTCACTCCCTCACACAGTAAGACTTTCTTCGAATCTTCAAACCTTCAAGAGTTCTCTGAATACCCACCTCTTCAGACAAGCTTATAATATTCCTCTACCACCCTCTTAATCTCCCTAGGTTACCCTGTTACCAAACTCTACACAACTGACACAAGACAACAACCCTCCAACCAACTCAATACTTTATAACCTTTGCACTCTAGCTGGTCCAATGTGCAATATGATTTTGGCCCCGCACCTGCGAAGAAAAATCATGTGATTCATCGCAAAATGCATTATTTTGACCAGGGAATTGTGGGATGTGGTAGACTTGGCTACTCTCCCGGGAGTCTGGGAGACCAAAACAGATTTTGGAAGTCTCATGGACATTCTGGCAGAGTTGGCAAGTATGATGTAAGTTAATGGAACATTCCTATTCTGCTGAAAATGGAACAAGTACTAAAGACCGCAAGTCAGTCAGCGCAACGCAAGGGCATCTAAATACACACATACGTGCTACTTAATTTGCTGCAATGATTTTTATATTATCATCCCATAGGCAAACCGAGGGGGGGGTGGGGTTTCCTAATGTCTAAAAACCCCCTCCAAGCCTGGGGCACTGTATAATTTAGGTGGCTGGACTCTGCGCCTGCTTCAGGCAGCTCTGCTTGAAAAGGGAGAGCTGCGAGCACCTACCAGTAGTGCAGGCAGCATTGCCCATGTATACTATAGGGATAGGAAGAGTTGGAGAGCAGCCAAGCACTGTCTAATATTATAGCCACGCCCCCATGCATGCTGGTCACGCCCACTGGCTGCATGGTGTGGAAACCCCGTCTACAAATCCTGCGTTTGCCCCTGCATCCATTTACCATTAACTTAACACATCTAAGACACTAGATTTTACACTTGGTGTACAGCTAAGTTCTTCTAAGCAGCCCAAAGCAAGGCATGTTTTGTTGGTAGTGTTTTATTACAGAAAAGGAAATTTATTCTCCTTCATTTTAAAGACAATTCATCTCCAATGTCTGATTCCACTCCATTAAGAGAATATTGATTTTTGTCTTCCCAAATGCTGAGGTCTCTATGTAAACAGTGTATCTTTAGCTTATAACTAAACTTCAATGTATCCGATCGGCGTCACGTATCCTTTCTCTCTCCCGCTCTTTAGGCAGCGCTAGAGATGAGGAAGCACATCGCTTGCTCTCACCAAAGATGGCCGGCACAGCTTCGCTCGCCGTGTGCGCAGCCTCCACCGGAGCCCCGCCCCCGTCTCCTCCCAGGGCAACGGGCACGTGATTTTGTGTATCAAGATGGCGTCGGTGGCGGAGAAGGAGGGTACGGAGGTGGGAGGAGGAGAAGGAGGAGGCGGCTGTGGGTCTAGCCCGGGAGGAGGCGGGGATAACCGGAGCAGGTGAGCACACAGGGCCATTAATAGTGAAAGGGGAGGGTCGTGATACACGTGGTCTCCTGTGGGGTGAGCTGTGCGGGATTTACTAATGAATGGGTGTCAGGGTGGGGGCCTGTAGCATGTACCTGTCTTACACACACCCCTGCTCCATGTACCTGTCTCACACACACGTGTTTGTTCTCTGATACTTCTTTCATGCATGGTGTTTACCAGGCTCTGCATCTGTTGTGGAACTACAAGTCCCAGCATGATGTTAAAGCCTATGTCTTAGTTAGGAGGTCTCTGGCTGACAGGGCACATTGGGGCACAACATCTGTAGAGCCGGTGTACGGGTAGGCAATTTTTTTGCACTCCACCTGGTGTAGAACTATAAGTCCCAGCATTCTTTTTAACTCCAGCTGGACAACCAAAGGTATATCTGGAATAAAGGGCTGTTCCAGACACCTGTAAAGTCCTCTTACCTTCCCTATGTATGAAAAGTGTACCCAGTTATCAATGTTAGGGCTTGTATGTTAGTATTTTCTTAAAAGGACCATGCCTTGATGTGTATATAAAATAAAGTAATTATTATATGTTGCACCACAATAAGTGAGACATGGAGACAGATGTTTTGCAGCATAGCCATGAATTATGATTAATTTTCCAAGGATACCTCTATCTTGTATCACTATAGGACAAAGCCTGTAGAATGTCTGTTCTGTAAGAACATGTTGTGCTGTAAAGTTTATAATGAACTGCAACCAGTTCTATGTTGTGTTATGGCGTTTGTTTCTTTCTGGGTTTAGTGGGATGATGTAAAACAAGCAGTTTATCTGGCATATTATAATCTAGTATGGAGATTGCCATTTATCTTGGGTAGCATATTCTTTGCAATGTTTGTTTGTTTTTTTAATCAAAATTGCATATGTGCAATGCTTCAGATGAGTCATACACCCACTAAAAAATATTAATGGAAACTGGTCCACAGGTATATGCCTGTAGCAACAAATCAGATTCAAGTGTTCAATTTAGAAAATGAAAACAAGCAAAAAATGTCACTCAAAGGTACCAGGAGCTTTTATCTGCACACCAGTGATTTTGTTGTGGAGTTTTGTTCTCTTTATTTTTTATTTAAATGTCCCCAACTGTGCCTTTGTTCTGCAAATAGTTTTCAACCTAATGGGTAAATATATCAAGCTGTGTGGAGCTGTTGCTTCTTGCAATCAGTCAGATTCTAGTTATTTACTTAGTACAGTCTATAAAATGACAGCTAGAATCTGATTGGTTGCTATAGGCAACATCAACACTTTTTCAAACCCGCAGTTTAATAAATATACCCCTAAGGCTCTTTAGGTGGATTTTCAGAACTAGGTGCAGAGTGGTTTTTCAGGGACTGGGGTGTGGGAGTATGCTTGGAAATGCAGTTGGATAATTAGGCGCACTTGCTTAATAAGTATCAGTGCGACGCTGCATTTTTTTTTTCTGGTTTTATTGATATTGTTAGAGTAATACAATAATATTCAGGTTAATTTACTTTAAAGTAAATGTTACCAATTCTCTTATGAGACTTTTACAGTTAGTCTCAAAAGTCCAGGATTTCAGTGGGAGTTTGTTTAACTTGTAAGAATATTAATTCAGATTATTAGTGTAAAAAAAACTGCTGGGTCTGTACATATTGCCGGTGATAGTGGGGTTATATTCTGAACAAACGTCTATATTACTTACTCCTTGTTTGATTACAGTGATTCAATTCATCTGAGCTCCGCAGCTGGACTGGATACTGAGTCTTCCAACGAAAAGGACGCTTTGGTATGTAATTTTCCGGATTTTAATTTGGTGATCGACGCAATGAATTATGAAGGGTATTTGAAGTTAATGGTCATCTATAGATTGTAGGTTCTTTAGAATATATCCCGTTTGTCTCTGATCCTTATTGTGGAACCTTTTTTTTTATTTTTCCTTGTGCTGTAAAGCGCTAAACCCTCCTGTACGCTATAAGTGTATTTGAAGTCATTTTCAATGACTAGAAAGCGTTTTCTATGACTTGTAGAAGAACTGAAATAATCGTTTGTTTGTTGTGCTACAGAAGACGTTTTCTTTATTTATAACAGAGCTGGATAAAGGACGTCATACTTAAGGGCCAGTCTGATAAATCTAGAAGCCCATAGGAATGTTACTGATTTAAGGACTAGTTTGGAGGCACAGAATGTGTCAGTCACAGAGAGATACAACTCAGTCTATTGGGCTGTCTCTTCATTATGTGACTGGGTATGTTACGAAGAGTTACTGTAACCTAGCTAAGTCCATGTGTTGTCGCTTCATTAGCCAGACTGTTTGCTTTCTGTGTATACTTACTCAGATTGCTGGTAGAGGATACAAGATTATTCTCAGTCTTGCACTTCTGAGGATAATAGGAGGCATGTTGCCTTGATGTGAGCCTGCCTTGTTCCCTGTGAGCGGAGTAGAGATTGTAATGAATAGCTCATAATGTTTTATCTCTTCCAGGACTCCACTGCGGAGGGTGAAGTGATGGACACTCAGCCTGGCTCCGTGGACGAGGACAACGGGCGGCAGTTAGGAGAGATAGAACTGCAGTGTAGCCTTTGTTTGAAGTGGTTTGGAGCAGAAACATTTGGGATAGATACCACGTATGTGACCCCATACTTCGGGATCTTTCACATGAACTCCGTAGTATAGACAGCTATGGGTATGCCTTATAATGGACTTTTCTGTATTTTTAGGTCTTGTCTTCCTTTTATGACGAACTACAGCTTCCATTGTAATGTGTGTCATCACAGCGGAAACACCTACTTTCTGAGAAAGCAAGCCAGTAAGTGATCAGTAATAACTCCCAGTGAAATGTAACATTTGTCCCGTTTATTGTGCATCTTACAACCAATCATGTTTTAGCAGTCTAGTGCAGTCAGGCTAATAAAAGCTAATATCTGATTGGATGTTGTGTTTTCTAACACATAGTTTGCTTTGCACTCACATTATTTCCGAAGCTCTATGGGAGTGAATTTACTAGAAGTTAATTTTATGCCAGTTTGACAGATGTACAGTATGTCTGTGTCCAGTCAGTTTTTGGTTATTTTCCTGTTTTGTCTCGCTGATTAGACAGAATAATACAATTGCAAATATGCCAATCGTTTGGAAGTCACACATACCCTCAATCGGTATTAATACTCCCACTTATTCCAATTTCTCATCGTATTGGTTGTTGCTGACATATTAAAATTTACACTATTGCTTTGCTACTGTGCTGGTGAATCCACACGTCACATGCTGAATCCCGATCACTGTATGTTTACTGACGTTAGAATTAATGATATATGTTTGGAATATTCCACTTCAATAATTGTTACCTTGTATAGCCCAGAAAATACGAAGAAATGGGAGAGAACTGCATCCCATGCAGAATAAAAGGAATTGTGCTGTTCGGTTGGCCATTAATTGTACAGGGCCAAATATTTATAACCTAGCCCAGTAGATTCCAAACTTTTTCAGGTCAAGGCACCCTTAGGGTCTCCATAATTTTTTCAAGGCTCTCCTAAGCCAAAATAATTACAGAGTAGTCACCTGCCATGCTTACCACTGGCCCTGGCACCCCTGTGAGATCGCCAAGGCACCCCAGGGAGCCGTGGCGCACAGTTTAGGAACCACTGATAGCCTTAGGAAATTAAGAATGGTTGGGAACTATGTCGTTATTATTGTTTCCATCTCTGTAAAGATGCAGTGGATCTGCATACAGCAATTCCAAACCACTTAACAACAAACGCCTTGTACCATTCACAGTGACCTGGCCTAAGTCACCAAGACAGTATGTTTAACTTTTTACAGCTAGGAGAAAAGCTACAGAGTAAACAAGTGATACTCCATAATGACCTTATCAGAATCAATAAGACAGCAAAGCATACTTGTGTACAAAATTCTAATGCAATTAGATAACCTTCATGTTAAGTATAAACTGTACATAATTTCTATTATGGTCTCTATAAATGACGCTTTTAATGCGGTTTTTTTCTTCGAGCAGTTCAATACAGATTTATGCTGCTTTTAATAGTTGCATAGATTTTTATTGGACTGCTCTGATGGTACATTTTTAATCCCTCCCTTCCTCGCCTCCAAAAAAAAAAATAGTACTGGTTAAAGAACTCTGGAATAAATGGCTATCTAGTCTCCATGGGAGTAGTCTGAGTGGCGTTTATACATGCACACATTTGTAATTTGGAGAATTTTTTTGTCCAACTAATAGATGTTTTTAATATTTTATTTTGTAGACTTGAAGGAAATGTGTCTTACTGCTTTAGCAAATCTCACATGGCATTCCCGAAACCAGGAGGAACATCCAAAGACTATGTTTTCCAAAGACAAGGTAACATTGACATTGCTGGTTGATGTTCTATTATACTCTGCTTTAGAACAGACCTGACGGGTAACGTGTTCAAACAGATTTTCTGTTTTGAATACCTAAAACCACTTGGGGCAAAATTTATTTTCTCAAATTGACCAACCTTATATTGACCATTCCTACATGTTGCTGGTAAGGGAACGTTTATTTTAAAACGTTTGCATTTTTTTTATTCAAGATTAGTTAATTTTTAGGTGCATTTCACTAGGTTCCAGCGCCTATTGTAGTCATTCTTCAAGTCTGGGGTTGCATGTGCAGGAGATGTGATGGGCAGTGTTAGAGTAACATGTGACGAATCACAGAAATATTTCAGCTCTGGAAACGCCTGCATTTTCATGTGTAAGTTTTAAGTGGCATGAGGCCAATAGCTTGCAAGTCTGGGCCTCTGAACATCAATGGTAGCAAAGAGTAGTGATTTGATGGTCCCGTCGAACTAGTATAGGAAGATTGAAGTAGGAAATGCACCGCCTATATAAAACAAAACTTCTACATCTAGTTTCTTCCTGACTGCAGAGATAGTGGCACAGCACCTGACCTCCCTCACAAATAATAATTTACAGGAGCTAATTCTCTCTGGGAGTTCTCTAGAACGCAGATGTGACAAGTTGAAAGAGTTTGGTAGAAGTGAAAATGGGTGATCGTTGTACTACTGTATAAATCTATCATTAAAAAACCCTCTAAATAGCGCAGTGAACTTGTTCCGTGAAGAGACAGAGGTGACCCTGTAATTACTTGAACCATGTTTGAAACCACTGATTTGGTTTTTACATTTGTACAAGCTGTAATGTTATCTTTTACTAAACGTTTACACCAGATTTTGATCAATCTGTATAAGCGTTCCACCTCCGGCGGTACTTGGCTCTACGTAGCAGGAGCGACTAAGAGGTTCTTTGGGTTTTCAGTTAGAGCAACTGTGTTGAATCTTCTCTGCTACGGAGCGAGAGCTGAGCTGTGTCAAAAGAGATTGACAGCCGAATGGACTTGATGTGAGTGCTGGGAGCCTGTTAAATACAGCAAATAGTGGGGATGGGCCAACATAGTAGTATCAAGAAGGCAGGGGAGTTGGTAAACTTCTTAAAGAGTTAACTCCCATTCATAACAGATTTCTCCTTCCCCCATACTCTTTACAGTTTATTATAGAATTTATTTGCAGTATGTGATGGTGCACACTATAGCCCACTGAACTACACTAATCCAGTAAAGCACTGTAGTATGAACAGACACTTTGAAAACAGATCTGTTAGTTGGTTGTTAGGCTGAGAAGAGTGGAGCTCCTGTGTTTTCCCCTATTATTTCCTAAATCAGCCAGCACTCTGTAGGGTTGATATGTTTAGTCTATAATAATAATCACCCGTAAAGATAAGAGGGAGAAAATAAATATATTTTTTATGGATGTTACCCTTTAACAAATGTCAGGATATCTGGTCTACTGGCTGTATACCTGTGTGGAATGCACCATGAACGTCTCAAATCATAAAGAGACCTCCGGGCTCTGTAGCCTGTCCCTCTTTACCCAGTACTGCTAATGAGGGTTCAAACCGTACACCTGGACAAATATCATATGACACTAGAAACAATGGTTCTATAAATAAGAACTCGCCAAAATGGCTATAACTCTGTTATACATATGTAACACTGTATGGCACAGGGGAATTAATATAGTAATGTCAGATGTCTTTATATCTGGAACCAGAAGACTCACAATGAGCATCATCCTTGTTTCACAGAAGCCCCTAATCACTCCTGATAAAATTATTAAAAATGACTAAACTGCGGGTTTGAAAAAGTGGAGATATTGCCAATGGCAATCAATCATATTCTAGCCGTCATTTTGTAGAATGTACTAAATAACTAGAATGTGATTGGTTGCTATAGGCAACATCTCCACTTTTTCAAACCCGCAGTTTAGTAAATATGCCCCCTAGTCTCTAGTGTTTATGGCTGTGTTTAGGGATATTGTATGGGGGGGGACAAGTATACAATAAATGATATATAGTCACATGGTAATGTCGAAGATACGTCAAGAAAGAGGCACTGACATTTTTCCTAATGAGAGAAGGTTTTTGACAGGCTGGAAGTCGATTGCTTATGCCTGGGATCCCAATCTCATCACAAACCTGATCTGCCCCATGCTGTTGTACATGACACTCATTGCTGTCTTATTATGGCATCAGATAACAGTGAACTTATGGAAGTTTGGAGAATAATATACTGTTTTTGTGTTCTGCAGGATATAATTCCGTTTATTGATAAGTATTGGGAGAGTCTGACTACACGACAAAGGCCAGGGAAAATGACATGGCCAAACAGTATAGTGAAGACTATGGTAAGTCTTACCTATGTAACATAGCAGCTATTGTGGCTGTACTCAATACATTGCCTTTTGATTTGCTGTAAAACATGTACAATAACAAAGTACCGTTGTATAGCTGCCGTAAGACCTACGGACGTTTTACTGTTTACTTAGAGCTGGAGAACTGTATTTCTGCATGTGGAGATCAAGCCTAGGCAATGCTTCTACTCTGACACTTGTGTAGTAATTATTACAGGATGGTCATGTTGATCTCCATTGTGTTACTTTCAGACTAAAGAGCGGGATGTATTTTTAGTGAAGGAGCACCCGGACCCAGGCAGCAAGGATCCAGAGGAAGATTATCCAAAATTTGGCCTCCTTGACCAGGTGACCTTTTTGGGTTGCTAGTGCTAGGCAACATTGAGTACTGATATGGTTTGGGATGTTCTCTTTTTGTATGTATCAGATTTTATTTTCTACAGGTGCATCTGGTTTATGTCTAATTTCTCTTTTTTTTTAGGATTTGGGAAATATTGGTCCAGCCTATGACCAAAAGCAAAGCAGTGCGGTGTCCACTGCCGGAGCTTTAAATGGTGAGGATACTTCTAATGTATGGAATATCTCAGTATTTCATGGCTTACATCACAGCTACATGCCTTGCCTGCCTTTAAGATGGTGAATAGGAGACTTAGGGGTAAATTGATCAAACTGCGGGTTTGGAAAAGTGGAGATGTTGCCTATGGCAACCAATCAGATTCTAGCTGTCTTTTTGAAGAATGTACTAAATAAATAACTAGAATCTGGTTGCTATAGGCAACATCTCCACTTTTTGAAACCCGCAGCTTGATACATTTACCTCTTAGAGTTAGTAATATAAAATATCCTGATGATATATTAAAAGTTTGGAATCTCTTATATGGTAACCTGTTATCCAGAGAGACAAAAACATTGCTGCTGCTGGGTGGTAGACATATACGTAAACATGGTCTAGTACCTTTTCTCATTCATCCATTCTGGGGGACACTGCTACCATGCGTTGTATGAGGGGAGCGTGGAGTTGGCACTTAATTGGTTAACTTTGTTAAATTTTTCAAGCTGACAGACCCCCTAGTAGCTCCTCTGTTTTAGATTAAGAGCCCTAATAGTTGGGTTTTCTTTTGCTGGTTAGTTTTCTTTCATTTTATTCATTTATTTCATTTATTTTTCTTTCAAAACCTAGTGGTTCTTGAATTCAGGTAGCGTGCCCTATAAGAGAGTGCGCGCTTCCTCCTTATACTGCCGCATTAGAGCTGTCTTACAGTGAGAGCGGGCGGCTCTCACTGACAGCACCGGCAGTTTTCAGTGCTGACTGGTGGCTTAATTAAGCCGCTGTTACACTGACATTTAGCCGTTATACCAGCGCTGCCATAAGGCAAGGCGTGCTAGTAATCGGACCGGCGGCCATCTTGGGACCATACCAAGTTCCTCCCTCAGTAAAGGAGGGGGAAAATCCTTGGTATCCAGGCAGAATTCAGCCATGTATTTAGCTGAGGGATTGCTGCAGGAGGCTTAATGGAAGAGGCTCCAGCAGAGGGGTCGCCAACAGAGGAGCTTTAAACTTGCGGGGGCAGAACTAAAGAAATAGTCGTCCCCCCTTCCATGCACAGGAACTTGGACTCTTCCAGGGGTGCTAAGATATACCCGAGAAATCAGCAGACTCTCAGGCTAACCACTGCAGACGCTGCTGACAGACTCCTCTCCTGTAGACCTGTCTTAGACTGTTGGAATTGGAAGGCTAAGTATTCTCTATCTATCATTGTATGCTTCAATACTCTACTAATATACCCCTAATAATAATACTGTGGTACATTGTGTGTGTGTATGTAATAGGGTTTTAAAAGGATCTTCTTTTGACTACCTGTCATAGATTAGTTGTATCGTTCTATACAAAAACTCCCTCTCTGACTGTCTGTATTGTATTGTACACTGAATACCTAACCACAAAAAAAAAAAAGGGAAAGGCTCCACGTGCAAAATACTTTACTTGTTCCAAATGTAAGGCTGTTACCTTTTGGACAACAGGACCCAGGGGAGCTCTGCATGGACTGCGACATGGGGGTCCAACCTGCGCAGGCCCAAATTAGTGTACCACCCCTCACGAAGGAACTGGTTTGTGCATCTTCTCTGTCACAGTCTGTTGCAACCTTTGTTCAGTTGCCGCGGTTCTCCCATCCACTTCAGTAGCTACTGATCCCCCCCCTGCGTCAATTACCAGTGACGACTGAGATGGGAAATTAGGGGAACCAGAGAGGAGAGGGGTTTTACTCCAATCTCTTTCTGGTTCCCAAACCGGACGGCTCATTCAGACCCATTCTAAATTTAAAGTCGCTGCACCTTCACCTGCGGGTGGACAGGTTCCGCATGGAGTACCTTCGATCAGTAATAAATGGGTTTAGATGGCGTCAATAGACATCAAAGACGCCTATTTGCACGTCCCCATTTGGGTGGGACACCAACCACTGCTTCGTTTTACAGTACGTTCCTTGCACTACCCTACAGCCTCTCATCTGCGCCAAGGGTGTTTGCAGAAATGTCGGTCAGGGCGGCCTGTCTTCACTCCAAGGGTGTGAGGGATGGTTCCATATCTAGACAACTTGCTAATCAAGGCTTCTTCAGCTCAGCTGCTAATATGGCACCTGGCTCTTACCATCAGCATATTGAAGCGTCATGGCTGGGTAATCAATTGCCATAAATCCCAGTTGGTTCCCACCAAGAGGATGACCTTCCTGGGACTCCTAATGGATTCCAGCGTATTTTGTTATATTTCTTACTCGTTTTCTTGCCTTTCTTCAGGATGCTTTGGAGGTAGGACTTCGTTTAGCCTCTTTAAAGGTGCAGGTCTCGGCTCTCTCTATGTTTTTTCATCTTCGACTGGCGGATATGCCGGATATACAGACTTTTTTGCAGGGAGTTCTGCTTATACAGCCACCGTATATTCTGGCCACTTCACCTTGGGATCTAAACTTGGTACTCAATATGCTGCAGGGACCACCTTTTGAACTCTTGCAGTCGTCCGATTTTCGTTTTCTCTTGGAAAGTAGCGTTCCTGTTGGCTATTGCTTCGGCTCGCAGAGTGTCTGAGCTCGGGGCTCTGTCATATACAGAAACTTATCTGGTCTTTCATGAGGATAGGGCGGTCCTCCGTACGTGCCTTCCTTCCAAAGGTGGTCTCTGCTTTTTATATTAACAAGGAAATCGTAGTTCCAGTGTTCAAGGAGGTAGCGTCTTCATCTGGAACTAATTCTATGGAGTTTCTGAATGTGGTCAGGGCTCTCCGAATTTATGTCGGGAGGACAGCCCAGATTCATAGGACTGATTCATTATTCGTTTTGTTTGATTCCCATAAACAAGGATGGCCAGCTTCAATGCAAACTATTGCCAGGTGTCTTACCTCAACCATTAGGCAGGCAAATGTAAATGCAAGGAGACCTGTGCCAGATAGGATTGCTGCCCATTCCACCCGCTTGGTGGGGGCTTCTTGGGCGGCGAGAAATGGTGCCTGGGCAGGCCAGCTTTGTAGGGCAGCCACCTGGTCCATACATTTACAAAATTTTATCATATTAATGTCTTTGCGTCCTTGGATGCTAGTTTTGCCCGTAGTGCTCTACTGGCAGGGCTTTCAGAGCGGTCCCTCCCTTAGGGGGGCTGCTTTAGAACGTCCCCATGGTAGCAGTGTCCCCCAGAATAGATGAATGAGAAGAGGATTTTTATACTTACGATAAATCCGTTTCTCTGATTCCATCTGGGGGACACTGCGTTCCCTCCCTTCTGCTCTTCTGGTGTGTGCTCTTGGTTTCTTTGACTTCCCTTCCTTGGGCTTTATAACTAAACTGAGGTGCTACTAGGGGTTACAGAGTGGAGGGGTCTGTCAGCTAGGTACATTTTAACAAAGTTAACCAATTAAGTGCAAACTCCACGCTCCCCTCATACAACCCATGGTAGCAGTGTCACCCAGATAGAATTGGAGAAACGGATTTATCGTAAGTAAAAATCCTCTTATCTTGTCCCACTCAATGTAATTTGCTAGATTTTATGGCAAACCGCTTACCAGAAAACCATGTGTCCCAAGCATCTTGATATTATATTGATATTATATTATACAGGCAGAGGATCTATTCTGTTGAGCACTTGGGGCAAAGGATTTTCCATGAGGATTATTTTTTTTTCCCCTCTCCATAATTTGTGGCACAAGGATTAAAATATTCTGCATAAAAACGACCACTTTCTTCACACTACTGCTGTCATTCCCCTCCTTATTAGATTGTTTAGCAGCGCTCCTCGCAGTGACTATAGGAGGAAGAATTCGGTGATCGTGTTGCTATACATCATTTTCATAGAGAAGAAGTTGGGGGGGATTCGGACCTTTATGGACAATGGGTTTCTGGATAAGATATTCCATAGTTGTACATTATGACTGCATTATTAAAACATACATGCATTTCAGTTCTGTAAAATGTACCATTGTATTATCATTCCCAATAGAATCTGAGAAGTAGGAGACCACAAAACAGATTGAAACCCCACTTGGTGTACTAACCCACAGGTTGCACACCTCTGCTCTGAGCAATATGCAAACCAGTGGACATTTCAGTCCTGTAGCCCCCCCAGACTTTTCTGGAAGACTGTTTCTGACACAATAATTCTGAATATTGTATGGTATTGAGAATCACAAGAACCTCAAGAGAGCCATGTTGGCTAACGTGTGTTCTTCAATTGTTTGATTTTTAGGGTCAGCGGCAGCCAGCTCCGCAAAAGGTAGAGGAGCAAAGCGCAAGCAACAGGATGGAGGATCCACCAGCACAGCCAAAAAAACCCGCAGGTACAATGTCTGTACAGATTCCTGGGTGTATGAAGAAGTGTTGGTGTATTACATATAAGGTGCCAAATATATACTGAAACACATTGTTGCCTTGTCCTCTGTGTGAGCTGACTAAATAGCAATGGAAAGCCAATGTGTTCAAAGTGAGACATGTCCCGCTTACTACAATGACCAAGTCATTGTCCAGTTGTATTCTGTGTAGGTAAAGTACATTCATTCAGTAAGTGAGTTGGTGACATTTTTACTTGTAGATTTGTTTTATGTATTTATTTTTTATTCTTTCAAATAATGAAGAAAATTCATATGAACATATTCTACAGTAGGATATATTTCACAGGATTCCATATAATCCCCAAAATTCATAGGCTTATTAGTAAGATCATCCTAACTAAACTACTCCATGCTGAATGTGCATTTAATGTATTTGCGTAAGAGGAATTTATTCCACATAAGTTACAATGTCACTATATTGTCTTAATATAGATTTGATAATGAATTAATGTTCATGTAAACTGAGCAGTGAGTGAAATGACCACTAGATGGCGCATGATGCGTAACTGGTCCTGACATACAGGACATAATATTGGTGTTCAAATGTGCTAACCAATGGATGCATATATTGTATTGAGCAAAGTGGGACAGAGTTCTCAGCATTGAGGTACATCACAAATGTTTTTTTGGGGGGTTTTTTCAGCATTAAAATATTGCTCAGGTCATCACACACTGTAGAGTATAGAACCCTCGAGAGGCAGTAGGCCCTTTCTATTATGAGTATATCGATATTTGTAATGTGATGCTTTTCTTTCCAGTGATCCCCTGTTTGCAGCCCAGCGCCTTCCACCTCATGGTTACCCACTAGAGCACCCGTTCAACAAGGATGGGTACAGATACATTCTGGCAGAGCCTGATCCACATGCACCCGACCCTGAGAAACTGGAGTTGGATTGCTGGGCTGGAAAACCCATTCCAGGAGACCTGTACAGGGCTTGTCTATATGAGAGGGTGCTGCTTGCCCTGCATGACCGCGGTGAGGAGGTTTTCTGTTCTATACATGGATAAAATCAAATCTAAATCATTAAAGAACTCCTGCACATATTGCTAGTATTTGTAGTAGTGTTATCAAACATACAAATTCACTGTCTCATGTTTTTCACATCCTATTGCTTCAACCCTTATTTATCCATTTTGCATAGATTTGTGCAGTCACGTAACAAATTGTCTCTTTAGCTCCTCAGTTAAAGATCTCTGACGACCGTCTGACTGTTTCGGGAGAGAAGGGATATTCCATGGTGAGGGCATCCCACGGTGTGAGGAAAGGGTCCTGGTATTTCGAGATATTTATTGAGGAAATGCCCACGGATACGGCTGCCAGGTTGGGCTGGTCTCAAGCACTAGGTAAGGTGTTTTAAGGGTCATTTCAAAGGAGGACTTTATTTGGGATATAATGTGGAGAAACATTGGTTAAGGCGCTTATGTGGCCCAGTAACTGCATATAGCCATTACCATGACCTCTGACTTTCATGATGACCTGTTTTATACCGTCATCTCGTCGTCTTACGGCTCTCAGCATTTGTACACTTAGCAGTCCAACAAGAAAGTTAAATTGAGGTACTTCAACTTCACTGAAGCATTTTGTAATACAGCAGGATGTACAATCCACACATAAAACTTACAAAGAAAGGGAAAAAGAAATGAAAAGGTCACCTCATAGGTTTAATTAATACTATAGTATATCTAAATGTAATTTGCAAGTATCGGTTAAAGCAGACAGAAGACCTGTTTTGTTTGTTTGTTTTTTTTCTTTGTTTTTCTACTTATGATATAAGCAGCATAATTGAGCGGCGTGATGTGTAACTATAGACCAAAGTTTTATGTAACAAGTCATGATGGCTACAAACTGTAGCATGTGCAAGTTATTAAACCCATATCCTGTTCCATTACATTATTTGGAATACTGGCGAGGCTGAAGCATTTTTATTACAATATGCAAATTATAGGAACTAATGCAGAGTGGGAAGTGTGCCAGTCTGCGTATTTCCAGTTTGCGTGATGTTGGCGCACATATATGCGCTTACGTAGACTTGCCTGATTCAGACACTTATGCCCACCTGCGTCTTGAGAGGCGGGACGGGGGAGGTTTCTAACATTGGAAAAGTACTGCAAAGGTTTGCTTGCACAAATGTGGCTCATACAGGCCTGTAGAAACACGCATGTATGTCTTTTCGGAGGTGTATCTTTAAATAAAATGCTAGATCTTAGTAGAGATTGGTATAGATTGGTACAGATGCTGGTTATGTACTACCATGAATTCAATGTAGAATCACTAGAAGTTTGGTTTGGGTTCCAAAAATACACACAAGAAGGAAAATAATTAGTAAGGAAAACAGAACACACTCTGGCTGTACCCAAGACTGGAGAGGACCATAGCGGTCACAATCAAGGATCCCCCGGAGGATGGTGGTAAAGGGAAAATAAAACTGATTCATCATGTCCTTGCTCAGTCACAAGAGAAGACTATTAAGGGTTTTCATTTTGCATCTGCTCAGACAGAAATTATATTTTGGAGGACTTGACTGGCTAAGATAAGTGTAATCATATAATTCTTAGATTGAGTTCATATGGATTATAACAGCTCAGAGAATACTGCTCAACAGACAGATCATAAACCTGCACCCACATGACTACTTTATTTTTCAATTCGTCATTGTGGCCATTAAGATTTTAAACCCAGTGAGGACCAGGACATCCTTACAGAGGATGTAGGAGTACGTAAGTTTTAATAATTTAGACCAACCGGGGAAGCAATGTAGTTATTTGGACTGTGGTTTTGTTTTAGGTTTTGCTTTTAACATGAAACTTACTCTGGAACGTGGTACACATACTATTTCCTATCTTGATTTGAGGATATCTGTGATGGAATAATTAAAAAAAAAAAAAATCTGTTTTTCAAAAAACGCTCCTATAATCAGTGTATTGAATGCTAGGGGTTCCCATCTGTGACAGTGAGTGTCATTTGCACAAGAAAATCTGTGTGACAGAAGAAATTGTTTTGACTTGACCTTTAATATAAAAACCAGAAAATGCCGCATAGTGGAGAAGGGTTATCGTAACGGGCCAATATTACCTATAATAAGTATTTGTTTTATAAGATGAAGACTTAAGACCCTTCCTTGATGATCTTGTCTGTTTGGGATGTAGAAATGGCCCCAGGCTTTATTCATTATCTTGTGTGTAAAGCTATACCACGTGCTCGCTTCAGTGGTAAAATTGGTCGTCGTTATTGATTTCGTAGCGCCTGACTTAGTCCACATTTATTTTCAAAATTGTTTGTTTTGTTTCTTAACCATCAAATCATCGCATCAGATATGAATAATCATAAAATCTGTTGGATGTCCGTACTATACAATTATCCCTCAGTGTTAGTGATCCGCCACACTTATGAATAATAAGGTCTTGACAATTGCCAAACTGGGCCATATTAAATAGCCTCTGAGTGATCTGATTAAGGTTATTTCAACAATACAGTCAGAAGGTATGTCAGCTAACGTACTGTGCTGTGTGTTCTCAGCTCAAACTGAGAGAGATGTTTTAACTTCACTGAAATTTAATAGATGAATGTTTTTTTTTATCACTTAATAATTTGCTCAATATTTATTTGTGAATAGATCTACGATATAAAAACTGTTTCTTGATGGATAGTCGTCAACATCATTTTCCTTGTAAGAAATTGTGTAAATGAATGGAATAGTGCTTTACCTCAATTTCCCACTGCTGAGGTCAGGCCATAGCGGGATGTAGCAAAAAGTTGTTACAGAGACTGATGCATCTATCCGGCCAAGAGATCTGTACAAGGCTAATTAGAGGCCAATAATTCCAGTATTGGTTACTTCTTTAGATGTATAATTCCCATCTCTCCATCCTTACATTAGGTTGGTCCCATAATCAAATCCGCAAGATGAATTTAGTGACCACCAGTATCTTTTGTGTTTCACAACATCAACTAGTTTCTTTAGCAGTGCAAATATTACAATCGTGATTTAAACTTTAGATTGTAGAGGAAGCAGAGAGAGACAATAAAAATATCAAAATTAGTCCAGTGGTAAAACCTCTAAAATTATTTTACAATTTTAATTCCAGGCTACAAGGACGGGCACTTTGCCAAGGTAATTTGGGCATTAGAGTGGGTGCCATCTGCTGTAATAAGATTGTACGTGGGTTTAGTGTGTAAATTTTGAAAATCCAGGGACTTAAATAAAGGATTGGTGTTTACTTCATATAAACCTATGTTTTGACCACTGCATTAACTGTAATATTAATATACCACTTATCACTGTGTAGCTCCATTTTACTGTCATTATCTCTATTATAGTTTTCACATCTTGGCTTCTTTATACGTTTATACAAAATAGAGACACTGGTAGATATAAAAATAAAGAGATGAATTATAATAGATATATAATAGATAAATAGATGATGATAGTTAAAAGATAGTTGATTCTGATTGGCTGAGTCATTATTTAACTAGCCTCCTGGTGTCCCCTTTCCTATAAGATTCCAGCATCTACAGGCGGAACACTGGCTGTAGACAGGTTAGAATCGGCTGCAAGAGGACAACACGTGTCCCAGATCTATGTCAGGCAGCTAAACTAGCAATGTTGCATAGACTATGCTACCGCTGATTGAATCACAGCATGTGCCCACACATTTGCCCGTCTTTCCAATTTTGTTTTATTTCTGAGCTGCTGTGTTGTGCTTAGTCACACAGAGTACAGTTACATTATTGAAACCTGAAATTTAGGTCACAGGCTGCAGATTAATACTGTAGCGAACTCGTGTTACATTTTGGATGATCTTATAACTTGCAGGTAGGACTCGGCTATTTCAGTTTGTCCTAATACTATACATGATTCACTTGTAACCAGATGTAGCAGCCAAAAATTGTTACATATTGCATCAGCACAGGGCTGAGCTACATCCACAGTCCACACTACAGTAGTGAATGACTTGTTACATGAATCACGTTAGCTTGTTTAGAAGGAGTTATATTTACACACATCACTCCACTCTTTTAGTGTAGCGAAGTGTGTAATGTGCAGACAGGAAGGGCTGTGTGCTTGAGTGGTGGGGGGAGATCCCTCCTATGAAATCTAGTTTTGCAATTTGTGAGGCCCCTTACCCTTTGTGTTAAATGGCAGCGACATTGCATATCAAACGTAATTGAAAACACATACTAGCAGTTGAGTGGGGGGATTAAATAGAGGAGCCTCCTTTAACCCCACTGAGCTCACTTGAGGTTTTTGGAACAGGCATCATCGTTAAAACCTTGCCACAATACAACCTGACTGCAAGTGCAAATTGTAGTTGGTATGGGGTCACTGGAATCAATGTGTTCCATTCCCAGACCTGCTTTAACAGGCTTTTACTATGGGTAAAGGGCCTTAGACTTGTTGCTGCCCTTTTTTATTATCGTAATTTAACCTAAGAAGTTTTAAAGTAAGCTCACAGTTTTGATTTTGTATTTTTTGTTTTGTTTTATCCAGTGCCCAGCTACCTTTTTCTTTCATTCATCGTCACTTCCCTTTTTTACACAATGTTCTGGTCTTTGCACCCACAAAGATTGTTGGCGCATATGGTCTTTGAGTTTAGACCTTTTAGTATTGCTCTCCCAATCCAGCGAAAGTCCAGTTATGAAGAATGAGAACATAAGTGTCCTCTGCTTGTCCATTCAGGTAATCTCCAGGCTCCGCTGGGCTATGACAAGTTCAGCTACTCCTGGCGCAGCAAGAAGGGCACCAAATTCCACCAGTCCATTGGTAAACACTATTCCGAATCCTATGGGCAGGGTGACACTCTGGGGTTTTATATCAGCTTGCCGGATGATACGGAGACTGCACAGGCGCTGCCTGACACTTACAAAGATAAGGTAGAGCATTACATTGTTACCATCCACAGTATAGAGAATGTGACTGGTTCATTCTTAAACACATCTGCTGTCCTTTGCTCTCTCTAAGGCTTTAATCAAATTCAAGAGTTACCTCTACTTTGAAGAAAAGGATTTTGTAGATAAAGCAGAAAAGAATTTGAAGCAAACACCCGGAAGTGAGGTGAGCCGTGGGCTAATGACTTCATTTTTTAATTTTTTATTTTTTTCCCCAAAACCCTAAATAAATTATCTCAAACAAGTGTATTTAATTTAGTATGTTGGAGACACTGCTACACAGCCTTAGTACTGTCTGATCCGCCCCAGGGCCATCTTTTCCATTGGGCACGATGGACAGGTGCCCGGGTGCCCCACAGGCAAGACTCTTAAGAATAAATAAACATGCAAAAATAAAATCCTGCAAAAGAAAATCTTCAAGGGTCACTGAGCGAGTACATTTAAAAAAAGCAGTGCATCGGGGCCCATATATATATATATATATATATTTTATAATATATATGGGCCCCGATGCACTGCTTTGCCCGGGGGCCCGTAATGTTGTTAAGATGGCCCTGATCCGCCCTCCTCTTCTGTGTCTGTGGCTGTTAGCTTGTATTCAATCACCAGCTGATGCTGCAGGCTTCTTGGTGTCGCATTGAGAGATGATTAATGTTTACTGCTACCATCGGAGACATGTTTGTGGCAGTAACTATTAGTCCTCACACACAGCTGTGAGGACGCACTTCTCCTACAAGATACTAAGGGTCTGATTCATTAAGGCCCGCAAAACTAACAAATTGTGCATTTGTATTTTTTTTAAAAAAAACTCGTAATTTGGGCATACGCACATCCATGGTCAACTACAAGTGGATCTGAACAAATGTCTTGTAGAATGTGTGTAGTTACACTCTGCCTATATGGCACTTGCTGTATTGAGACAGACACAACACACTGCAGGATGCAATCAGTATATATGTACAATTTAAAGTTCCAGCAGAATTCACAGGGGGAAAAAAAATATTCAGTTATTTTCACCTCTTAATAATATAGTTATTTATGAAAAACATTAACATCTGACCTGATGTAAGTGACACAACTGAAAAACACGTACCTTTTGAGATGTCCAAAGCTTGAGTCCGACACTGATGCTTGGCTCGCCCTTAACGTATACACGTAGTCAATGTACAGTCGGTCCCCTCCCAGTTTTGCCCATGAAATCGTAGGCTGTAGTGAGGGACCTTTGTGTTCAAAGATGAGTTGGATACAGTTGCTTTCTCTGGTGTATGGTCCGTTTCTGGGCATGCGCAGAGCAATTTAATGCAAAATACGGCACGTATCGGCATTTAAATTCCTTAATGTATCAGGTCCTAAGTTTGGAAATTGCTACCAGGATTCATAGGATCGCCTACAAAATGTATTTATTCGGTCACCATAGTAAAACAAAACCACAGACACACTTCTTGGGCAGCTATAACCTTATACAGATCTAAAGATGAAACAATACTTCAGCCTGTTGTATCCGCTTTATCTGGCACTATGTGGCAATTGTCCTATTTCATATAGCGGGTTATTCCAATATAATTTTCATTATGCACCATGGCTGCTGAGTGGAATGATCCTTTAAATTGACATTCTTTTTACTTCATACTCTTTCAGACTACATCTGTAGGTTTATTATAAACCTTTTATTTTCTATGTAATTGTGCATTGCTTGTAACTGGAGCAACAAATGCTCAATTTATGTTCTGTATAGATACGCTGTAATGGTACTATTTATTTTTAATGTTGTCTCTTTGTTACTAAACTAATTTCACAGCCAATACATTTACATACATATCAACAAAATAGATACATTAAGTAGCTGAAGTACCCAGCGTTGCCCGGATTTAAAGCTTCCAAGTTATTAAGTTATCAATGAATTTGATGTAACTGTCAACATTTTAAAAATAATTGGCAGCTTAGCAGCTCATCCAACACACCCATGATGTGGCTGCCCAGTGTAGTTTTTGTTTTTATATTAAATGTCATCCAAATCCATCCAGTGGAAGGCCCAGAACAGGCTCCCTGGATCACCGTTCTGGCCAGCGTACACCAACGGGAGGTCCGACGGGGACCTCATTCCCCTACTATGCCTTCTGGGATCCAAATGGACCACCTCGCTTTGGTTTCATCCCAATTGGTGCAGGAGTGTCCAAATGCCAGCTCAGAATAGGTTCCCCAGGTCAAAGTTCTGCCCACCATACACCAACGGGCGGTCTGACCAGGACTCTAACCCCCCTGAAACCTGATCAGGGTCCAGCTGAGGAAACTCCAGTTTGTTTCATCTTGGTTGGTGCACTGTGGTCTGAATGCATATCCGGACAGACACAGACCAATGATTTTTATATATGAGATTTGTTACTGAAGCCCAACATTGTCCCTCATTGGAGTACTTTATGTACAGCAAGGTTTCTCAACTGCTATACCTAATATTGTGGTTTTTGGGGGATAGTTGGTTTTGTTTTGTTTTTTTTGTTATGCAAACATGTCTCAGGACTTCCATTAATTTAAGTACGACTATAATGACATAGGTCTGAGAAATCCTTACATTAGGTTTGTGTGATTAGTCAGCGACTGCATTTATGTGTGTTTTTTTTCTTTGTCAATGCAGATTATATTCTACAAGAATGGTGTCAGTAAAGGAGTGGCCTATAAAGATGTTTTTGAAGGTGTATATTACCCTGCCATATCACTGTACAAGTGCTGCTCTGTAAGTATATATGCTGGATCCTGTTTCTGTTTTATAGAATTGTTTTTATTTATAAAAGAACAGTCTTTATCATAGAATTACAAATACACACACCAACAATTGTAAATTGATGCTGTAAACCGTTTTATATGTTCAAGATCACTGACCAATTTAATGAAACTCCGTACGTGAGTAGGACCTGAGGATAAAAGTTGTGGCTCATTTTCTAAATGCTCTATCGTTGTCATAGGTTTCTATAAATTTTGGACCCCATTTCAAACACCCTCCTAAAGACGTGTCTTTCCGTCCGGTAAGTCCTCATTCAGTAATGTCTGCTAGGCCTTCTACAACATGTAGCCTAGTCCAATAAATATTGCTTTGTTGTATCCTCTGCTGTTTAATACCCTAGATCAGTGTTGGCTAACTTGTGACACTCCAGGTGTTGGAAAACTACAAGTCCCAGCATGCTTTGCCAATATATAGCAGCTTATTGCTGGAAGGGTATGCTGGGACTTGTAGTTTCACAACACCTGGAGTGTCACAGGTTAGCCAACACTGCCCTAGATCAACGTGGTCGCTTTACATAGGAAGCGCGTCCAGTACTGGTGTTTGTTATGTTGTGATGACTGACGTGAAGCTAGGATTTGATTTCTTGGCTGGGAAATGACGAGAATGCGAATTCCCAAGTAACTGCACAACAGAGCTCTTTTGTGCTACAAGTGACATAACTGTCTGACAATTCTGGGACTACTCATTGACCGAGTACTAATAAAATCTGTAAGGAAATCCAGCACTGAAATGGTCCAGTAGTCCCTGTGCCCAGTTCTATAATGGAACTAGCCGAAACAGGAAGTATCTCAGCCAGCTGCTATTACAATCACATTTACTTATATAACGGATTAGATTTTCCCTCTTTTTAAGAGAAGGATTTTATTAAAAAACTTACAAGTAGCCCATAATGTTGTAGACCTAAACTGTAATCTCTGGGTTCTTTCCCAGATCCCATCCACCATGGGAAAGCTTTGCCAAACAGCTCCCAGCTGCAACCATATAAACGTCCTCTGGGTGGCAGCATTGAACTAAAACGTGTTTTATTTTGCCCCCATAGATGAGTGACATGGCGTGGAAAGCGGTTGTTGAACACACTTTAGCGGACGCTCTCTACCATGTGGAAACTGAGGTCGATGGCAGAAAGAGTCCTCCGTGGGAGCCTTAAGTCTTTTCTTTGTAAAAAAAAAAAAAATATTTTATTTTTTATTATGTTGTCCTCCGTTTTTTTTTTCCCCCCATAAAGAACACAGAAGTCACAGTACAAGAGTGGAGTTTGATGGGTCTTCTGTAACAGCCCATTCCACCTTGTGGTTATTCTGTCTGTATTGGTTTGTGGGAATGATGTACGCTTTCCTACTACTCAGGGTTCCGCTGTATACAGAGGGCTGCAGAATTAACCTCCTTCCTTTATATTTCCTGGGGTCGGGCAATATGGCCAGTATATTATATGAAATTAAGAGGACATTCCCCTACTACATACTTGCATCTATACACACATACTCATGCTATCTTGGGAGTGACCATATTGGAAAGCATTGGGGTGTAGGGGACACAGATTAAATACACAATAACATCTCCAGTGTTATTGTGAGGAATTTGGGATGGCTGAAAAGTGCGCCCTTTTTTAAATGGCTTTTAAATGGTACATATATTTACCAATGAATGAAAATGTGTATATCGTTTTATGAGAGCTACATAGCCCTATTTCATATGGAAGCAGTGTGTATTTAAAGTATACCGTTCCTCTAAGACTGCTCCCCAGGATCCATTGTGGTTGCCAAGTGAAGGCCCTGGTAATGGGATCTTAGAGCTGTGGCTGGCTCATTAAACAAATCCCTATAGAATAAACACCCCAAGCTGATGTGTGAATGTTACAAAGACCTTTATATTCTCAGTATCTCTGAGCAAGCTCTGCCCCAGGGAAATGATGGCAAAGTACCTAAACGCAACAAATGCCACTTTCCAGCAGGTCGCCTATGCTTCCCGGTCACTCTGAGACCTGAATCTGGTGTTCATTCAGATGTAAGTAAAATGATTGTTTTTAAATAAAAATAAAAAATATTATTTACAACCATGCTTGTTTATTGTGTATTATACTTCCAGGTCACCAGCTATGGCAGTCGCTGCCCTGTGACCAATTATTTCCAAACCTGCAACATGCATGCTAGAATGAGTATGTTTCACCTCCCTCCTCTGATGGGCAGTAGTCCTCCCTCCATTGGGATGAACCCTATTGCCGGCAAAGTACTATTCCTTACCAGATCATTTTCACAGACGTTATCTGGGGAGCCTGGGCATTGGACACAGTTGGGAATATTTGTGAAAGCTGGTGCATAGGAAAGGCTACTATTGGCCTTAGATCTGGATGAGAGAAAATTACAGAATCTGATTGGTTGATATTTGCTACAGCAGTTTTCTCCTTCATCCATCTGGGTACACACATTACTCTGGGATTAGACACCACTAACGGGAGACAGGACACTTTAAGAACAGATCTTGCGCTCCATCTATACTACCTTCACCCCTCCCACTGCCCATGTTACATGTATCCTCCAACACAGCTGGTTGTGGGCTTTGTCTGATCATCACTGGTCTTACCTGGTCACTGCACTTGTCAGAGCGTCGTTCAGCCTTATTTCTGTGTGATAGAGGAATAACTTCACCAACATACCCTGCCACTTTGTGATGCCTCCCTTTATGTCTCAGCACTGTTCACACGCATAGCAAGATGTTGGAGCTCCCAGTGCACCTACATGGCATTTTGTCCCCTCAACAACCACAGAGTTCAACCCTTAGAGTTAGCTGTCCCTTTGTGTATACACCAGAACGCATAGCCAATATGAAATACACAATGTATAGGATGGCATTACGTGGATAGTCGTCATAATCGACAGCAGCGATTTATGTAGGGCCACTTATACCGTAGCGCTGTACAGAGAACTTGCGTCAGTCCCTGCTCCATTGGAGCCTATAGTCTAAATTCACACACCCCCACCTTTCTCTCCCCACAAGAGAGACTAACGTCAATTTAATAGCAGCCAATTAACCTACTAGTATGTTTTTGGAGTGTGGGAGGAAACCCCTACAAACATGGGGAGAGCATACAAACTCACTCAGATAAGGCCATGTTCGGGAATCAAACTCATGACCCCAGTGCCGTGAGGCAGAAGTGCTACATTATGCAGCGTGACACTGCTATGAGTGTGAGCAATTGGTTTCATGACTACAATACTATTTGAGCATGAAACTGTGGAATTGTTCCTCATTATATGCCGTAGCTGTGTGGATTAATAAAGGAACGTGCGCCTATGGTGGTAGCTGTAACTGAATAGCATTGCCTTGTGTACAGGGATCCCTGAGGTGATCGACAGTCCCTGACCTGAGTTATGCTTATAGAGTCTAGTGTGTGTCAGTGGAGTACTGGGTGTACACACTTCTGTTATACTTCAGAAAGGCTTTTGTCTCTTCAACTCACACAGTAGACTTGTATCTGCACTACACCTCCTGTTTTAATAGAGCACTATTTTTGATCATATAGATCTATTGGGCCTGCCTTCGGATACTGGATCTCTCTAATGTACTATGCTGTGGGTAGCATTCAAAATTTCGCTCGTGAATACGGGTCATGTCTGCTTCCCATCACCCCCTATTGTTTTTGTTCTTTAGGTATCGGGGTGACTCAGGGTTCATCTTTGCTTGCGTTCTTTGGATTCCAAGGTGGGTATTGTCTGTAAAAGCAGCCTCTAGAACAGTAAGGGGTAACGTGAAAGAGATGGAGGGCCGCATGTGTGGCCCTCCAGCCATCAGAGTAAGCGGGGAGAGAGCAGTGCACCCCTCCTCCAGGAATGCAGAGTGACCTTCCTGTACTGTACCTATTGATATGTATGTTCTGTTAGGAGTTATCCACTCTGGTTTTCTTTTTATGGTAGTATTGCTTCCTCTTCTGTTAGCTTTATGTAAACTGAGCCTGCCTGGCAGTGGAATGGTTAAGATGACATCAAAGGAGAATTGTTCTTAAGGGGCCCTGCTTCTTGGTGGACCCAGTGTTTGTGGACCCCCCCCAACCCCCCGACTAAAACCCCATTCTGTCATGCTCCATTTGTATTTATTTTTCTAAATATTCGCCTCCATGGAGGTCCAGTCATGTGCCCCCTCTCATTTCATTGGGTCCTCAGGATCTCTTGCCAGCAATTCCTGGTGAATAGGATTTAGGAGCTCTCTGTAACCATGGGTGACCCAGTGCAGGACCACCAGTCTTTAAGGTACCAGTAGTCTGAGTGACAGCTGTAAAGATGGATTTGGAACGTTGTGCATTTCAAAATAAAGTACAGACAGACACTGTGATTATAAACCTTTTATTACAGCACAACTGTAGTAGGAAACATTTGTTTATGCAGCCACCGCTAGTGAGCCGCTCAAGCCCTGGCTTCTAGGTGGACAATGTGGGATGTTAGGCGATCGTTCTAGGCTGGAGAAATCTGACATAAACATTTTCTGTTTATATTACACATATCTTCATGCTATTATTACTGCTGACCCTGATATGCATCCTAATGAGAGATCCCTATTATTGTGTGTGTGTGTGTATACAATATGGTAAATATAATTATTAAGTGGACCCTTTACCTTTTTTACATACAGTGGAGGCTGCCATTTTATGAGCTGAACTATTATTTAGCATATCAACTGACGTAGTCCTGGATATCGACTACAGAAAATGACTGCCCCCTGTGTGTGTAGGTGATCGATCCACTTATTATTTCCAGAATGTAATTGTATGACCATTTTAGTTCAACAGATAAGGTGTAACCATACGTCGTTACCACTGTGCATTGATTTTCCACATCATTACTAAGAAAAAAAAATAAAGTTCAATCAACCAAAAAGTTAAATATATAAATAAATTACACAGCTCATTTCAGCTTGATCATAAATATTAAATAAAATATAATAATACTGGGTATCAATAAATATTAATAAAACACAGAACTAGGAACATGTGCATAGTTTAGTTCTAGTGTAGTTTAATGCACATGTATACAATATAAATGGACATTTTTATACTATATTTAGCCTACATTAATGTTTTCTGGCTGAGCAGGATACAGTTCATTTCATTACTCTCTGTGGAGTAGTTCCATGTAGCCCTTATATCATTTCTGATCCTTGCACTTAGTGTCCCTGTCACCTACGCATGGTGGAATCAGCCGTTTTAGTTATTAGCATGTATTTATATAGCGCTAGCAGTCTCTGCAGCACTCTACAGTTAGGAAGAAGCACAGCAATAAAACAAGACTGGGTATAAACAGACAAAGATAAGAAGGCCTTGCTGCCCAGCTTACAATCTACAGGAAAATAGGGGTTTGATAAATGAAGTTAAATAGCACAGCCTGCAAATTGGTCCAGCCAGACTGCAATGGGAAAAGTGCTTAGAGCAGTGGTTCCCAAACTGCCCCTAGGCTCCCAGGGCTGCCTCAGCCAGGGCCAGTGGTAAGCAAGGCGGGGGACTACTTGGTAATTATTTTAGTTTAGGGGAGCCTTGAAAAAGTTATGGAAACCCTAAGGGTGCATTGAGCTGTAAAAGTTAAGGATCCACTGGCTTAGAGCCAAAAGGCTGTTTGCGTATAGAACGAGAAGAAGTTTGAATGAACTGTATAAAGGTCTGGTAGAGTAGCTGAAGGAGGTTCAGATGAGAGGTGGTTTGGGATCTTTATAAACTAGTTACTAGCCTAAAGAGGTGAGTTTTCAGGGAAAATGTTTAAATGTTTATTGTCTGATTGTGGGAGGAAATTTCACAGAGTAGCTGCAGCCCCTCTAGGGAATGCTATGTATGTATGAGAAGTGAGTGATCAGCAGCGTCAAATGCAGCAGAGAGGTCCAAAAAGAGTTCGAAGCAAGCAGTTGTCTTCAGATTTAGCAGCAAGCAAATCAGAATGCAGTCAGTTCAATAGGAACCAGTGACATCACCTAAGTATTTAATGAACTGAACAAATCCCAGTGAACAGAAAGTCTGTGCACTTATACATATTGTCTCTGCTCACAAAATTAGCTGACACTGGTTGTATGCTACAGGTGCGCAAAGTATAAAGGTTGTTTTGATATTAATGCAAAAAAAAACAAAAAAAAACATGACAATGGGGATGTGTTGTTTAGCACATTCCCTCAACCCTACCTGCAAATAGGCTAAAGTATAGTTCTCTCTACCTCAGACCCAAGAACTGTCACTGGTTGTCTTTATTGTATTTATAAACAATATGTTTGTAAACTAACAATGACAGTGGAAGATCCGTAGACGGATCGTGTGATATAAGACTAACTTCCTGGAGCTAACTTACAAATCATTGCATAAACCTAGTCATAGGTATCAGTAGCAACAGTGACCCCTGCAGGCTATAGGGAAGTAGTACTATTCAACTTATTGAAGGGAATGTAGGCATCACAACAAATAAATATTAAATATATATAACGGTGATTCGAATTTATGTGGTATTTTAAGTGGACAATAAGGTTGCACATCATCTGCCTTCCCAATCTTCACCTTTCCACCCTGGGTTTTTAATTTGTCTGTTTTTTATTATATGTGGTTATACTGAAATCACCTACACATAGTGGAGGCAGTCTGTGGGCTGAAGCAATATCCATGAGAATGTAGTCTATTGATTCACTAGGTGCCATCGCTGAGGTACAAAGTGCCTGAGGTCTCAGTGATGTCACCACTTGTGGTAACATGATAGGGTATTAATCCAGGCCACAAACAAAATGGCTGCCTCCGCTCTGTGTACTTAAAACATACAGAGTCAGCAGTTATGACCTTTGCATTACTCCAATTATTTATGTGGTTACCTTGCCAAGAATAAGTAATCATGCCACCCATTTACCATTTGGAGGACTACATTTCTTCATGTTGCTGTATTTTGTATCATTAGACTTTCATAAAAAGAAGGTTTCTGGTTAGTTAACAATAAGATGGAAATTTGGAGCAAATGTGAATCAAAGATTTTTTTGGTTAATATATTGTCTCCCGTAGTTATAGGGAAATTACACCAAAACCATCATTCAGGCACACATTTCTTTACGTACTCAAAGTTATCAGTGAGTGGAGCAAACATAACATTGCAGCAGTAGACGATGTAACTCACAAATTGGACAGTGTTTTCTAAACATGCAAAGAATCCTATTACACATTGCAAAAAAGAAAGCTCCGCAAGTTAATATGTCTTTCTTCATGTATGCAGGTTTCATGAATGTGCACCAGTCGCCTACAGAAAACGAGGCAACTATTTTGTGGCTAACCAGAGAACCGTGAGAATGCAGCCTATGGATTCACTAGGATCCACTGACACCATGAGAATGCAGACTACTCTTTACCTAGGAACCAGTGACATCTATATGATATCACTGATCCCTAGCCAATTTATAAAACTGCATTTTCAAAATGGCTACCTCCACTGTTGTTAGGGTGACTTGGAGTCACATTAAATGACTGCCTCAACCAATTTAATTTGCAAACAAAGGTGCATCATTTTTTTTTATGTATATATATATATATATATATACTTTGTTAAGAAACTTGTAACCACTATGTCTATAAAACCTACAAAAGTTATTTTTTACTTCATGTAAAGGACACAATGGGCATTGTTGCTGATTTTAAAATTAGGTAGAGGCAAGAAATTCTGTAGATGAGGAGTAAAAGATAACTTTTACTATATTTTTAAGACTATAATTGAGACAAAATTACAGTGCAACTATCACCCACATACCGTGGAGGCAGCCATTATGTAAGCTGAAGTTATAATTATTAGATTGCAGCCTACCAGTTCAGTAGAATCCAGTATGTCATGCATATTAACCAGTGCCTAAATGTTTTCACTGGTTCCTAGGAAAGTAAATGGCTATATATGGGTCCAGCCCACAAAATGGCTCCCTTTACAGTAGGCCTGGTCAACCGAGGGCTCTACAGGTGATGTTAAACTACAAGCCCCAGCATGCTTTGTCAGCAGGCAGCCAGCCGATAGCTGGCAGGGCCGGTTGGAACTTGTAGTTTTAGAACACCTGGAGAGCCATTGGTTGGCCAGGCCTTCTCTACAGTGTGTAGATGACAGGTCTACTTCTAAACACTGTTTGTGACAGGAGAGACCATTTTACTGACATCTTATATTATTTATATCAGTGTCACTAATTCAAGTTTGGGGTCAACCTTTAAAGCTTCATAATACTTTGTTTAACAATAGTTCTGAAATACTATCCTGTCGATAATTTTATGGAATAAAGTTTGGAATTGGGGAGCAGCCGTCATGGGTGAGGAACATGAGAACTAGAAGATGCAGGGTTAGCAGAGAGGAAGACTGGATGAGGACATGGTGACTCGGCTACGGAGATGTTTAGCAAAATCCACTTGTGTCTGAGACAGAACTTGGTTGATGATGGATTTTGGCAGCCACCCCTGTGAGAAAGACAACATTTATTTTATTTATTACATGAAACACGCAGATAAGAGATAACAAATTGGGCAAGTAGGTAAACAAGGTGACATTTGCTGACCATTTCTGAAGCACATAGCTGCTATATATTGATATTATACTGTCTAATGATCAGCAAACAGTAACTTTTTGTATTTTAACATATTGAATAGATTGTTATCCATATATTCATTGTTTCTACAATTCAACAGCAACAATCAGACTGTAAAATTGACCTATAACCTCCACATAGTGTAAGACTTTTTTGGGCTGAACCAGTGCCTCATAAATATGTCATGTCTCATGAATATTAGGAAGGAATTCAGTGATGTCACTGGTCTCAAATCAATCTGATAGGCTAAATGCTGGTTCAGCCCATAAAATGGATGCATCCACTTTATGTAGGTGACAGGTCCACTGTAAGCACGGGATGTGTTTTTATATCTAATGTTTATTGTAGAGAGTAATATAAATGTATATGGAACGTACCTTTAAGTCAATACTGAGAAGCCAGGTTAGTTTGGTTTTTGATGGGTCTTCAAGCACGGGGTGTAGGACCATACAGGTGGGTCCATTCTCTGCCCTGGAATGGAGAAGAATATGTTGCATTATATAAGGATCCTGAGTATCTCTATACAATTCTACATTACATGTTACACTATACAATGTCAGCCACAGCACTAAAACCACCTGCCTAATATTATGTAGTTCCCCCTCGTGCTGCCAAAACAGCTCTGAACCATTGAGGCATGGGCTCCACAAGACCTCTGAAGGTGTCCTGTGGTATCTGGCACCAAGACGTTAGCGGCAGATCCTTTAAGTCCTGTAAGTTGTGAGGTGGGGCCTCCATGGCGTGAACATCCATATGAATGCCAGCACCCAAGGTTTCCCAGCAGAACACTGCCCAGGCATGTCTTCGTCCCAGAGTGTACCAGACCTGGTGATTTGGAGACGCTCTGACCCAGTCATCTAGCCATCTCCAAATTAGTCCTTGTTACAAAGTTTTAGATCCTTACACTTTTTCCTGCTTCTACTTCAAGAACTGATTTTTCACTTGCTGCCTTGGTCTGCAACAATGTTTAGGTAGATGGTACATGTCAATATAACACCCACATGAATGCCAGGACCAAAGGTTTCCCACCAGAACATTGTCCAGAGCATCACATTGCCTCTGCCGGCTTGTTTTCTTACCATAGTGCATCCTGGTGCCATCTCTTCCCCAAGTAAATGACATACACATACCCGGCTGGCCACATGATCTAAAAGAAAGCGTGATTCATCAGACCAGGCCATTGCTCCATGGCCCAGTTCTGGCGCTCACGTGTCTATTGTGTGTGCTTTGGTCGGTGGACAGGGGCAGCATGCGCACTCTGACATGTCTACGGCTACGCAGCCCCATGCGCAGCAAGCTGCGATGCGCTGTGTGTTCTGACACCTTTCTACCATAGCCAGCATTATCTTTTTCAGCAATTTGTGTTACAGTAGCTCTTCTGTAGGATTGGTCCAGACGGGCTAGTCTTCACTCCCCATGTACATCAATGAGCTTTGGGTGCCCATGACCCTTTCACCGGTTCTCCTTCCCTGGACCACATATGGTAGTTACTAACCGCTGCAGACTGAGACCACCCCACAAGACCTGCTGTTTTGGAGATGCGCTGACCCAGTCGTCTAGCCATCACAATTTAGTCCTTGTCAGAGTCGCTCATATCCATATACATGTCCATTTTTCCTGCTTACAACACATTAACTACAAGAACTGATTGTTCACTTGCTGCCTAATATAACCCACCCCTCGTCAGGTGCTATTGTAACCAGATAATCATTGTTATTCAGTTCGTTTGGCAGTGTTTAAATGTTGTATATACTGATAACGAACATACTGTACTATATACAGGTAACGAGTATGTTCCAGAAGTATTTAACCTGTGGCTCTCCGACTGCTGCTGAGTTCTTCAACAGATGGAGAGCCATATCCGAAGCCTGCTTCACACTAGTACAAACATGCACACTAAGGGGTATATTTACTAAATGGCGGGTTTGAAAAAGTGGAGATGTTGCCTATAGCAACTAATCAGATTCTAGCTTTCATTTATTTAGTACATTCTACAAAATGACAGCTAGAATCTGATTGGTTGCTATAGGCAACATCCCCACTTTTTCAAACCCGCAGCTTAGTAAATCTAGCCCTAAGTGTGCTTCACACTAGCACAAACATCCACACTAAGTGTACCTAATGTAGCCTTTTTGGTCCGGCATTTCCCCAAATCTTGTCGACATCCCAGCGAGGATGCAGGTTGACCCTCTTCTCTTGTTGCATCGCACGCTGACAAAATCCCGGGGTCCCACAATATTCCCAGGGGTCTCTGCTGCTTTCTCGTGTGTTATCATTGTGTCCTTTCCAATCCTCTGGAGAATCTGCAGAAACGGCAAATATTAGATCTAAGCATCAGTGTCCTCTATGTCTACACACTGCCAGCCGAAGGCATCATTGTTCTACCGTACCATAGTCACCTTCTAAAAACTATTGGATGTTCATATTGGTAGAATTGCAGTTCAATGGGCCGCAAATCACATGGAAACTTCACCTTTTTACTGGTTAGTTAAATAATTACATTTGTTAGATTTACCGTACTTTTCTTTGCTTTTTGTTTTTGCTTTTTAAATACTGGCCAACTTCTGCAGGGGTCCCTGTAGCCCAGGGCTATTAATTTGTTTGTATATGCAAAATTACATTAATTGTTATTCATTCCGCCGTGCTTTCCTACTGATATTGCAATGCCCAAGATATACAATGTATTACTGAGAATTGTAAAATATTATAAAGTCATTTTATTAATTCATGGGCAAACTGTGTAGAGAAATATGTGCCACAGCTGATATAGTTTACACTTTGGAAGCGTTCTCTTAGGACTTGTATACATTGGCATTCGTTCTAGAGTTTTTTATGCTTCTAAAATGCTAATTATTATTATTTATATCAATTATTTATAAAGCATTGACATATCATACAGTGTTGTATATTGGGGAGGGGGAGGGTCACAATACAAACAAATTGTGTACAATGAAATGAAACAAAAGATAATAATAAGGCAGCGGATTAGCAATTGTAGCTGCTATATTGTGTGTGGCTCTGCAGGGCAGAGATGAATGCGGCCATTGGAGACTGGCATGTCTGTACAGCCGGAGGTGTGGTGAGGTTGGAATAGGGGATACAGTGGAAGATGGAGACATGAAATATGAATTACTAATTGTAGAAATCTTAAGACAGCAAGTCAGCTGCTGGCAATCATGGCCTTCACCATTTACAATAAACAAACCTACATAAGCACCTAATAAATGTCATCTAAGATTTTCCCCCACAGATTTCAAGTACAATAAAGGGGTAAAAACAGCTCCACCATACACATGAGAACATGGTTGGGGCTTCGGGCAGCACGGTGGCATAGTGGTTAGCACATCTGCCTTACAGCACTGGGGTCAAGAGTTCAATTCCCAACTATGGTCTTATCTGTGTGGAGTTTGTATGTTCTCCCCGTGTTTGCGTGGGTTTCCTCCGGTGATCCGGTTTCCTCCCACACTCCAAAAACATACTGGTAGGTTAATTGGCTGCTATCAAAATTGACCATAGTCTCTCTCTCTGTCTGTCTGTGTGTATATATTAGGGAATGTAGACTGTAAGCTCCAATGGGGCAGGGACTGATGTGAATGAGTTCTCTGTACAGCGCTGCGGCATTAGTAGAGCTATATAAATAACTGATGATGATAATGATGATGTAATGGAAGAACTGGAAGAGTGGAATCTCTGTCTTTTCATGGTTCAGCAGAATCACAGCTATTAAGAATGATGATGACTCTACTAAAATTAATATGTTACTTTAACTAGTCACTATACTCAAAAGTGATTTTGACTTTGTCCAAGAACATATAATAAAATTTTATTTGGGAAACAAGTTATCTAGATTTTCCAAACATGTTTAGCTCCATTCTAATACTTTTGTAGGATTAACGTAACCTGATTTAAGGTGGCATTGGAAGGGCAGCCCCATTAGGGCAACTCTCAGACTGTCATCAGATGGCTTATTCCAATGCTTTTAATTGAACATTGCTGTTGTTATTCAATATCCCTTAGATTGTGCGCTCCTTTGTGCAGGGTCATCTCTCCTCCTGTTTTCACCACTTTAACTCTGCTCTCCAGCTACCTAGTCCTCCTCCTCGAGGACCCTCTTCTCCCCTTCCCCTCTCACTCCCTCCTCTCTCCTCTGGGGGTCTCCCTGTCACCCGTGCCCTCCTTCTTGGGCTCCGTTGTGGCGGACCTTCCCCTCTCCCTTCCCCCGCCTCTCTAGCTGTGCTTTGAGCTCATTGAGTTACTGTGCTTATTGTTTACTGTACTGTGCTGTCTTACCTCGTATTGTAATTTTGTTTGTCCCTGTACGGCGCTACGGACACCTAGTGGCGCCCTATAAATAAAAATTAATAATAATAAAATAATAATAATAACTACTTCCAATATCCTCTGATTGTCAAAGCAAGATAGACCATCACTCTTACATTTCTGTCCAATGGTGGATTTTGTCTGTGCCCTATCCGATTCCATCAAACCTAAAGCACGTCTGACAACTCTGACAAACCAATCTGCTACATTTATAAGGTAATTACCCCTCCACCTCTTGCCAGATTTGAGAGATGGTGCTTGAGGCACAATTGGGCAGAGGCACCTAGGACTGGCTGGTGAAGTGGTGAGCATACTCTTACTGCTGCCAGACAGTATTGCCGGGGAGCTGAGTATCAGCTGCTCCAGTTTTTTTATTATTATTTTTTTTTTATATATAAATCATTTTATTAATAGCATCAAGCATGAACAAATAGACCTGAATCAAGAGTGCAATTCATGATACTAGATAATACAGAACTACAAATTAGAGATGGGCGGGTCCGGTTCCCCGAAAACCGAACCCACCCGAACTTTGGGTATCCGAATACCGAGCTGAGTTGCTCAGTACTCTCCCGCCCGCTCCGAATCTAAATCGAGGCCGAACGTCATCGTGACGTCGTCGGATCTCGGGGCTTGGTTCTCGCGATACTTCAACATTATAAATACACGCCTCCACAGCAATCCATCGCCATTTGACAGAGGGTGAGAGCAGGGTGTAGTCACAGGCTGATTAGAGCAGGGACAGAGAATACAATATTCTTATTCCAATTGCTGTAACAAAAATCGCTAGAGAAGAGAGGAAGATAGAGGTTTATTTTATTTTTGTAATATTTGGCACTCCCCAGTGCTTTTGGGGTGTCCCTCATAATTGTGCATAAATATTTCTGGCTGTCAAAAGTCATATCTGTCAGCAGTATCTACCAAATAATTTTTAGCACTCCCCAGTGCTTTTGGGGTGTCCCCCATAATTGTGCATAAATATTTCTGGCTGTCCAAATTACTATCTGTCAGCAATATCTACCAAATACTTTTTAGCACTCCCCAGTGCTTTTGGGGTGTCCCCCATAATTGTGCATAAATATTTCTGGCTGTCCAAATTACTATCTGTCAGCAGTATCTACCAAATACTTTTTAGCACTACAAGTGCTTTGGGCTCAGAATGGATTCAAAGCAGTCCACATATGAGCAGAATGAGCAACCAGGTTCTGTCACCTGATGTTAGTGTTCCCAGTACGTCATCTAGGCAAGGTGATGTCAAACTACACAGTGTTTCGAAATCAGTCCAAAAAACACACACCCCAAAAAGATTTACTGTGTTGAAGCGAAAAAGAAGTGTAACTGATGAAAAGTTAAGTGCCGATAAAAAAAAAATTGCCAACATGCCATTCTATACACGCAGTGGCAAAGAGAGAATGAGGCCTTCACCTTTGTCTATTAATGGCAGATCTAAAAATGTTACGGAGCCTACAAGTGGTGCACAACTACTGTTACGCGTCAAAGCTGAGCTGCAAGATAACAGTAAGGCATTAGAGGATAATGTTTGCTCTGAATCAGAAATGACACCAATCCCTGTGGAGAGTCCATCCAACAGTGGAATGTCTAATCGTGAGCATTCTGTTAGTGTACCCATAAAGAGGGGTCCTTTCAGCAGTTCTGCTGATGTGTGCCTGAACAGCCCGAGTGTAGCCGGTGATACACCAAGTAAGGATGACACTTTGTCTTTAGAAGAGGATGTGGGGGAGATTTGGGTATCCGACGATGAGGATGCGGTTGATTGTGTAAGTCCTGCAGCAGTGTGGCACCAGTGGGAACAGTTCTGGCACGTGAGGTTCTGGCACCAATATGCACTTTCCAAACACAAGCAGGGATGACGCAGGGGGCAGAGCACAACAGATTAACATCTGGGCTTGTTTGAAAGATTTTTTTAAAAAATGTGTGACCTTGACCACAACTCCAACCAATCCTACTATTGCATAGGATGGTGGAGGGCCTATCAGGGATTAAACTGTATTTTTACTAATTTACAGTCATAAGGTTTGGGTGTAATATACACCCAAAGACGAGTGCTCAATTGCTAAGAGTCATTGATGAAGAGGAAGACAAGCAGGCTTGTCTATAGAATTTGCAAGACCAAGTAATTTGAATTCCAAAAGTGGTGCACAACTACTGTTACGTGTGAAAGCCGAGCTGCAAGAAAACACTAAGGCCAATCCCTGTGGAGAGTCCATCCAACCATGGTATGTCTAATCGTGAGCATTCTGATAATGTACCCATAAAGAAGGGCTGTTTCAGCAGTTCTGCTGATGTGTGCCTGAACAGCCCGAGTGTAGCCGGTGATACACAAATTGAGGATGCCACTTTGGAATTAGAAGAGAATGAGGGGGAGATTTGTGTAGGCGACGAGGGCGCTAAGGATGATGTGGATGATTAGGATGCAGACAGATACCAAACTGCCTTTGTCCATTTCTTATAATATTCTAATTCTACAGTCTATGCAGGCTGCTTTTTTCTATTCAACTACAAGTGGAGGGTGGGGTCACAGACAGCCACCAAACTACCTTGGTCCATTTATTTTTTATATTGTTCAGTCTATCCAGGCTGCTTTTTTCTATTCAACTACAAGTGGAGGGCGGGGGGGGCACAGACAGCCACCAAACTACCTTAGTCTATTTATTTTTTATATTGTTCAGTCTATCCAGGCTGCTTTTTTCTATTCAACTACAAGTGGAGGGCGGGGGGGCACAGACAGCCACCAAACTACCTTAGTCTATTTATTTTTTATATTGTTCAGTCTATCCAGGCTGCTTTTTTTTTATTCAACTACAAGTGGAGGGGTGGGGGGAAGGTGGCTATAGAGACAGAAACCAAACTGCCTTTGTCCATTTCTTTAGATATTTAACTATAAGTGTAGGGTGTAATATACACCCAAAGACGATGGCTGCATTGCCAATATGCATAGATGGAGAGGAAGACAATCTGGTTTGTGTGTAGAATTAATGAAGGCCTACCTACCAGGAATTAAACAGTTTTTTGGATAATTTATTAGCTTTACAATTACATTACTTATCCAAGAGCACTAAATTTGGTTATTTTAGGCCCAAAAACATTGATTTTCCAACAAAATAGCAAAACAAAACCAAAACACGCAATGGCGGTTTTTGCAAAACCAAAACAGGACGGTAATCCAGATCCAAAACCGAATCCAAAACCAAAACACGGGGTCAGTGACCATCTCTACTACAAATACACATTAAGCATGATACATAGGGAGAATCAACTTTCATGCTTGGATTTTGAAATTAATTAAAAAGAGGGGAGGGAGAGAGGTGGTGGAGGGACAAAATTAACCGCTCTGCAACATGGTATCAGCAGAAATATTATCATAAGTATATTTCATCATCATTATCCTCAACATTTATTTATATAACGTCAACATATTCCATAGCGCTTTATAATTGGGAACAAACACAGTAACAAAACAATACTAGGTAATACAGACAGAGAGGTAAGAGGGCCCTGCTCACTAGCTTACAATCTATGGGACTATAGGAGTTTGATGCATGAGGATAAGTGCTACATATTGTATATTGGTCCTGCCAGATTGCAAAGGTAAAAAGTGCTTAGTGGACTATATGATCCAGTCACTGTTGCAATTTGGTCAAGGGGTGAGAGTTGTCTTATCTGAACTGTGGAAATAGGGTACCTTAGGGAGATTAGGAGGGTGGTTGAGGAATATTATAAGTTTGCCTGAAGAGATGAGTTTTCAGAGAACACTTGAAGATTTAAAGACTAGAGGAAAGTCTTATTGTGCCAGGGAGGGAATTCCACAGAGTGGGTGCAGCCCAAAAAATAGACCGGTAGCTGGGAATGGGAGCATATAATGCGAGTGGGTGAGAGACGCAGCTCTTGTGAAGAACGGAGATGTCAAGTTGGAATATATTTTGAGATAAATGAGGAGATGTATATTGGTACTGTTTTGTTGATGGCCTTGTATGTTGATAGAAGTATTATATATTGGATTTGGTAATAAACATGCACTCAGTGTAGAGACTGACAGAGCGGCTAAGCAGTAGAAGATGATTTGCAAGGAAAATCAATCTAGTCGGTGTATGCAAAGTTGATTGTAGGGGTGAGAGTCTGTTTTGCGTTTTTGTAGTGAGATATGCCCATATTTTAGAAATGTTTTATAGATGTATGTAACAGGATGTAGGTATAGATTGGATGTGGGGAACAAAGGAGAGTTGTGACTCAAGGATCACACCAAGACAGCGAGCTTGTGGGGTAGGATTTATGTTCATGTTGTCAACAGAAATAGAAATGTCAGGCAGTTAATATCTGTTGGTGGGGGGAATATTATTAGCTCTGTTTTTGCAAGGTTAAGTTTGAGTTGTCAAGAGGACATTGAAGATGAAATGACAGAAAGACTGTCAGTAACATGGGTTAACACATTTTTTGTGGACTTTGTATGTTCTCCCCATGTTTGCGTGGGTTTCCTCCGGGTGCTCCGGTTTCCTTCCACACTCCAAAAACAAACTGGTAGGATAATTGGCTGCTATTAAATTGACCTTAGTCTCTCTCTGTCTGTGTGTGTATGATAGGGTGTTTAGACTGTAAGCTCCAATGGGGCAGGGATTGATGTGAGTTCTCTGTACAGCGCTGCAGATTTAGTAGCATTATATAAATAGCTGCTGATGATGATGGTGGTGAGAGATACGGAGAAGATAGATACATCTGCATAGAGATGATACTGAAATCCAAAGGAGAATATTAGTTTCCCAAAAATAGTGGTCTAGATAGAGAATAGCAGAGGACAGAGAACTGAGCTTTGTAGTACTGCAACTGATAAAGGAAGCAGAGAGGATGTGGATTCAGAGAAACTAACACTGAAAGAGCGATTAGGTGGGATGTGAACCAGGATAGGACAGTGTCCTGAAGACCTAGGGACCGTAATTTGAGAGAGAGTTTTTGGGTCAGGATTTAATTTTTCCAGAATAGGAGTAATGACTCTGTGCTTGTATAATTACAAAGATACCAGCAGAGAGAGAAATATTACAGATTTTAACTAAGGTTGGGATGAGCACAGAAGACAGGGATCTACTGATTTGTGAGGGTCCATCAAGAGGACTGGTAGTAGAGTAGGAAGATAAGAAGAGAGTATTACCTCATCTATTTGTGACTTGCTTACTGTATATGGTGCTAAGGAATCTGTGGCACCTTATAAATCAATACATAATAGTAATAAAATAATAATAATAATAATAAATAGTTCATCTTCATTTGAACAAGCTGAGTTGAGACTAAGAATAAAGAGAGGAGACATTATTAAATTGGGTCATTGGAAACCAAATTTTAAGAAGGAAGACAGATGTTCCATTGTGGGTGAAATCTGGTCCTTCCAACAGCTGGTTTCCAGGCAGGTGACCACAGTAAAAATATGTCTGGTAAGTTTATTAAGGTGTTTTGAGAGATCAGGAAATGGGAGCGGAAGAATTATGTTTCTCGGTTGGAAAGGAAGGTCAGCAGTGGTTAGAGTAGCAAACGGACTCTACCTCCTACCCGAATCTCTGTATAACTGGGCAGGACCACTAAAAATGCAGAATTGAACCCACTTCCTGACAATCTCTCCAACAAGGGTGGAGTAGTGTTATTTTCATGTTAAATTGCAGCGATGTTATTCTTCGCATCTGTGTAATAAATATGAATATAAGAGGCGGGGGTGGGGGGCATGATGACACAATTCACGTTGTCACACCCCGCACTTGTCCCTTGGTGCTCCCCAAAAAGTAGCCATGAATAATGTATATATGGGCAGCACGGTGGCAAAGTGGTTAGTACTTCTGCCTCACAACACTGGGGTCTTAAGTTCAATTCCCAACCACAGCCCTATCTGAGAGGAGTTTGTATGTTCTCCCTGTGTTTGCGTGGGTTTCTTTCGGGTGCTCCGGTTTCCTCCCACACTCCAAAAACATACTAGTAGGTTAATTGGCTGCTATCAAATTGACCATAGTCTGTGTGTCTGTCTGTCTCTGTCTGTCTGTCTGTGTGTTAGGGAATTTAGGCTGTAAGCTCCAATGGTGCAGGGACTGATGTGAGTGAGTTCTCTGTACAGCGCTGCAGAATTAGTGGCGCTATATAAATAAATGGTAATAATAATAATAATAATAATAATAATAATAATAATAATAATAATAATATTACAACATTCTTTTTAGAATTTAATAAAATATGTGATATTGTTAGATCCTTAATACTCATTGTGGAATGTGATGGGAAGTAGAAACAGATTTTGACAAGTGGTTATAGATTTAGCTCAAGAAAAGTCCCTTATTGGGACTAATTTAGTGTTAGAAGCAAAGAAAAAAAAAATAGGTATGTACCATTTGTACCTTGGAAAAACCATGTTGCACTCCAGGGGAGGGGGGGATTTAAAATGTGCGGACAGAATTGGGAGAGGAGCGTGACCTAGCTCAACACTAAATTACAATGTGAAAATAAAGCTGTCCAGTATTTGTGTGCTATATGCAACATCAGTCAGTATTTTCCTTCATGCAAAAGCAATAAATCTATTTGCACCCTTTGTATTGCAACATGGATTATCCAGCAAATGTTCACCTTTTTTTCCTGCTTTGCTCCTAACTCTAAACAACATAAACTCTAAATAAAGCCCGTTGTCTCCATCTGTTTGATACCTGGCTGCTTCTACAAGCATTCTACAGGCCTGGACTTTTAGGATATAAGTACTGTCAACAAGTCAATAAAGGTTTTGTATTGAGGCCCTGGAATGCTGGGAAACACTTTCATATCCAGGATATATTACTTGCTGGAGTTGCCAGACACAGTGTGTGGATATAACTATTAGACAGCTGCGGAATCATGTAGATGAACATAGTTCAGATGCTGAGACTGGAAGTGATCTCGCCTAGTGTTGTATTATTGCATTTAACAGCATTTTTCCCTTTAGTGTATTTGTAGGATCACACAACACCCTAGGGCAGGAGTCAGCAACCCCCAGCACGCGTTCCAGACGTGGCACGTGGACCACTTCTGTCTGACGCTCTGCTGGTGTCAGGTTAAACAAACCAAAGATGGGTGAAACGGGGCTGCTGCACATGTGTAGCAGCTTTATTTCAGTCATCTTCTGCAGCTTTAGCCTGACAGCTCTGGAGCTCGGCGTGCCAGCCAGAAGAGGTCCATTTGTCACGTCTGGCACGCGTACTGGGGGTTGCTGACCCCTGTGCTAATTCGGACTCAAGAGGTAAGTATCAGGGACAGCAACTGGGGGCACATGTATGAGTGATACCAGGGACTTGGGGGCACAAGTGGGAGTGATACCAGGAACTGGGGGCACAAGTGTGAGGGATACCAAGATCTAGAGGCACAAGGGTGAGTGATAAGAGTAACTGGGGGCTCAAGTGTGAGAGATACCAGGAACTGGGGGCACAAGAGTGGAATTTGATAGTTGTACGATCAAAACAGTAAAATAAGTGTTATAAGGCATACTACTGTACTCCAGCACACTTTGACCAGTGTGTGTGTGTGTGTGTGTGTGTGTGTGTGTGTGTGTGTGTGTGTGTGTGTGTGTGTGTGCGTGCGTGTGTGTGTGTGTGTGTGTGTGTGTGTGTGTGTGTGTGTGTGTGTGTGTGTGTGTGTGTACAACTGGCACAGCTGGGCTTGAAAGGATTTTTCGCCAGCGCACTGATAGAAAAAGGTTGCCGACCCCTGCTCTAGGGGACAGAATATGATTCAAAAGCCTCATATATCCCATATTAGATTTCAAATTGTGTAGGAAACCGGTTTTAATTCCATTTGAGATTTTATTTTGTTTCCCCTCTGCAGCCTTGTGTTGCACGTCTATTCTGATATGTTTGTGCTGTTAAATTATAGTAACATTTAGCTTGACTATTGGTTGTTACTGTGTTTATTTACAGTATTAGGCAAAAGACTTAGAACACCCCTATTTTTCCAGTTTTAGACTACATCAGATCTATACGTTGCTGAGGGATGTTGTCTGCTGCATTGTTCATGAACCTCATACACATCAACACAGTGTAAAAGATAAACACCACTATGTGTTTTTCTTTTAAGATGCTGCATCCCTGATGTCTGCATGTATAAGTATGAGATACCCTGCGGCACTGCGCAGCCTCCACTCAGATCCCACTGTATCTGACAGAAGCTGCAGCCCCACAAAACAAAGACCATGAGCCTCTACAACAGCAGCATCCAAAACAGGTACATGCAGATCATTTCCATGCATTGTTCCCTGAGTAACACGCAACACAGTGAAGTTCTGTAGAATCCTTTAGAACTAGGGCAGTGGTTGTGAAGCAACAGATAGAGGAGGTGATGTCACTGATTGGCTGGGCATACTCTAACACACACACAAATTCAGTGTAAAAATATTATCACAAGAAATTTATTTTTTTATTAATATTTTTAGTGTTTTTTTAAGATGCTCACCTCTTCAACCTGTCCCTCTTTACTGCATTTTCCCGTCCATCTTCAAACATGCTCTAATCTAGCCTATTCTCAAGAAACCATCTATTGATGCTACAGCTCTGTCAAGCTAATGCACTTTTCTCTTCTCCTCTTTGTTTCCAAACTACTTGAACGGTTTATCTACAACTGCCTGACCCGCTTTCTCACTCTCTTCTCGAATATCTTCAATCAGGCTTCCGCCCTCTACACTCCAAGACTGCCCTTACAAAAGTGAGCAATGTTCTGCTCTTTTCGACACAGTCGACCACTCTCTTTTCCATTGGCCTTCACAGCACTGTCCTCTCCTGTCTTATATTCTAAATCATGCTCCCTTTGTCTTCTTCTATCTGTTGGGGTCCCTCAAAAGTCTGTTCACTGCCCACTATTTTCCTCTATTGCACCTCTTCTCTTGGTGAACTGCTATGAGCTCCATTACCGCCACTGTGTAGATCACACTCAAATCATCCTCTATTCCACTGATCTCTCTCCTTCTCTGATATCCCGTGTGTCTATCTGCACTTTCCACCAGGATGTCCCAATGCTACCTCAAGCTCAATATGTCCTAAATGGAGCTCATCATCTTTCACCCTCCTAGTGTCACTACACCTCCCCACATCACTCTCACGGTTGACTAGATCATCATCCAGTCACTAATGCATCTTGACACCAAATCTTATTCTATTCTCTTGTCTTGACTATTGCTACCTCCTCCCATCTAGCTTTCCCCCTAATCTGTCTTTCACCTTTACAGCAAGACAGGTCTTCCGCTCCCGATGCTCCTCATCCACAGCCCCACACTGCAAATCCAAACGTTAGCTCCCTATTACCTCCAGAATGCAATTCAAACTGCTCTTTCTCATCTACAAAGCCCAAGCCAGTGCCCCCCCTCATACATCCCTAACCTCATCACGGGATACACTCCAGCTCGACCGCTCTGCTCTGCCTCTGACCTACGTCTCTTCTCCCCTCTGATAACCATCTTACTCCCGACTCCAAGACTTCTCCTGTGCTGCTCCCTTCTCATGGAACTCCCTACCACATCAGGCCAGACTCTCACCCAACCTTCAACCTTTTCACTATCCTACCCCAGCTTGAGATTACTGCCACATCTACTACCTGCCATGTCATTCTGGCTAAATCTATTGTCTCTGCTTTGCCCCCCTCTGTACTTGTGATGTTTTTATGTTTAATTTGTACTTTGTTTGACTGCTTATGCTGACTATCGGGCACAGTGAATTTGTTGCGCCTTCCAAATAAACAATAATTGTCATAAACATCATCATTAATTTGTAAGGCGCCACAAATTACGCAGGAATGGATAGTGACAATTAATATGACCATGATGATGAATCACTGTGACAAAATCTATGAGTGTCAGTAAGTGTTTCAGAACGTGAAATTTAATGCAAGCAACAAATAAACACTGGTAAAAAAAAATGCATTAAACCATTGCAGTGATAATAATTAGTGAGATTAGAGCACAGTAGACAGAAGGAATGTTCTTTTACAGAGCACAGAACACACATCAAGGTCATGTTGATAATGGGTCAAGGAAATACAAGATATCAAACCTGTTTGTGCCAAAAGAACAAACACAAACTGCATAATAATTTGAGTATGTTAAGAGGTAGTGTAATTATGATAAGACTAAGCCACTGTGCGGGCAGCACGGTGGCTCAGTGGTCAGCATTTCTGTCCACAGCACAAGGGTCATGAGTTCCATTTCGAGCAGGGTCCTATCTGTGTGGAGTTTGTATGTTCTCCGTGTTTTTGAACATACTGGTAGGTTATTTGGCTTATGACAAAATGGACCCTAGTATGTGACTGCGTGAGTGAGTGAGTGAGTGAGTGTGTGTGTGTGTGTGTGTGTGTGTGTGTGGCAGGGAATGATGTGAGTGATTACATATTCTCTGTACAGTCCTACGTAATATGATTGGCACTATATAAATAATAACAATAATGACATATAGCTGTAAATAACATCCTAATTCTTGAAGAAATTAAAGCTCTTGACGTCTACACGAATATTAGACCCAGGGTTTGAGCAATATTACATTTTTAAAGGGCATAAGTAAAATTAACAACTGGAATTTACTATACTTCTAGAGAATGACTGGACAATCCATAGCTCTCCAGCTCTTGTTCCAGCCCCATCTAGAATAAACTTTTGCTGTAATTAGGTCATTGATAAAAGCTATTATCAGACAGCTTATCACACTTGCTTGTACTCCATGCACTGTGCTCATGTTATATTACATCACTCCCTATACAGGGACAACCATTTTGCACCAATCTCAGGTAAGTATACAGTTTCCATTGTGCCTTTCACAGTGTATGTTGGTATGTATTGAGCGTGAAAGAAATGCATGTAAGGGTAGTAAGTTATATGAATGATTGATGTTGCCTGCTGACTTGGTGATAGCTTTTAAAAGTTTTATCTTTTTGAATAATATAATATGCAGGGTTATTTTATATTACACTCAGTTATTTCCCCCCCTCATTTGAGGCAATAAGAACACTTAGAAAACAATCTGTTATCCAATAATTTGTGAAGTTTTCCTACCTTCACTTCCTTCACGTTTGGATTCCACTCCGCCATTTTCTCCATGTTGTCCACCAATTCTCCATACACATTATCTAGAGGCTTCTCCACAACGGCCTCCAGCTTGAAGACCTTTCCAATGTCTGGGAGGACTTTGCTTAGTACTTTATCTCCATTTTCCTTTAAAAAAAAAAGAATAAAATACTTAGTTGGATAAGCCACACTAATAGTGACTTGTACCATTATTAAATGGGGCAGCACAGTGGCCTGGTGGTTAGCACTTCTGCCTCACAGCACTGGGGTCATGAGTTCAATTCTCGACCATGGCCTTATCTGTGTGGAGTTTGTATGTTCTCCCTGTGTTTGCGTGGGTTTCCTCTTGGTGCTCTGGTTTCCTCCCACACTCCAAAAACATACTGGTAGGTTAATTGGCTGCTATCAAAATTGACCCTAGTCTCTGTCTGTCTGTCTGACTGTGTGTGTATGTTAGGTAATTTAGACTGTAAGCTTCAATAGGGCAGGGACTGATGTGAATGGGTTCTCTGTACAGCGCTGAAGAATTAGTGGCGCTATATAAATAAACGGTGATGATGCTGAGAATATATTTTTTAGAAACTGGGAGAACACCTATGTCTATCATAGCTTACTTATCATAGCTCATAAGTCTCATTTGAATAGTTTTCATGTACTTTATCTCGGGGTCATTATATTATTGTGAGTATTTCAAAATAAATAAACACATGAAGGTATATTTAATACATAATCTGTAAGCAAAAGTCAACATCGACTACAAGTCAAAAGCCACACTATGCTTTTCTATAGAAATACTGACATGTTATTGAGGGTGTGTGTATCATGTGAACCCATGCTGACAAAAGTGACAAAAAAAGCATCATACCGCTACGATCTCTACTTTCCATCCATCCTGCTCGCTGAGGATGCTCATTGACTTCTTCAGGGCTTCTTCTCCCTGTTTGATGTAGGACATCTCAGCCTCATTGTAGGTCTTCTCTTCAAGCCTGGAACCTGACAAAGGAAATTATTAATAAAGTCACCTGACCAAACATATCTACCATCCTTGGTTAAAGTGATTGGCCAGCTCCAAATTGCTGTTATCCTTCCCAGACAATGGTGGTGGCCACAGTAATGGCCACTTGTCTATAGAAGATGAATTACAACATTTTAAGTGGTCAGGAAAGTATGAAACAAGTCGAGGAGCAGTTACAATAGGACTTACTCAATAAGGAACTTCTCCTTCTAACTTGATTTATCCATTGGCTGGGTCCTGGTCCAACTAGAGACAACTTTTCCAGTTCATGCGAGAGTGCGACAGCGGCTGTCCTCCTGAGACCTACAGAGTTAATAAAACAAATACGTTATTAATTATTGTGATGATGATGATTATTATTATTATTATTATTATTTAAATTAATTAATATATAATTCAACAGAATTACTGTGGTAAATGATTTAGAAGACGAACCATGAAAAATGAACTGGAATAATGACACTACAAAATAAGGGTCATTATTAACAACAAACAGTCGTTAATAACATTAAATCTGCATTAACATGAGGATAAACTAATTACATAATGTGTTAGTCTTAGGTATATTGAAATGTGTTGTTTAGTAGTTTATTATGTATTTGAGGGAGTAGAGGTGAAAGGACAGTAATTAAGAAATCAGCCATCAGTAATAGTTTAACTTTACCTACGATATTTGTGTAGTTTTGGTACAGAGTTACTTTATGCTATTATTGTGGTATTATCAAGAATTGATGGATATCTTGTGTGCACGTAACTAATAGTATATATATATATATATATATATATATATATATATATATATATATATATATACAGTATACAATTTGCATGACTTGCATAAGAATGATGGTTATTTTATTTGTACTTAATATGTTTGTGTATGAAAACATCTTAATTACGACATACATGATGTGAGGACCTAAAGAGCACCAGTATAATTAAGCTCCATCACACCAATCCCCATAGAGAGCAATGGTGCCTATATTAGCCTCTATTAACGTTTCTGTATCAGCTAAGTTAAAATGCTGTACAATTTACATCTAGTCATACAAACGAACATGATAAATGGTTATCATATACTGATTTACACCAATTTTGAATGTCAATTTTTTATCTTGCAAATGAGGTGGTATTTTGTTATAAATACTTAGATCAAAGAAAACTCTACAATGATAGAAATGTTTGGCTCTTATTGACTGTAGTTTTTTCAACTATGTGATATATGAACCTATAGCAATGGAAAAGGTCTGTTCCAGTATGGATCGCTGCTAACAAGGTTCTTTAATGGTTAATAATAATTTCTTAGTGAGAGGTTCCACAACAGTACGAATGGTCTTTTGCTATTTTTGTAAAGAGGTGCCTGGTTGTTAATCCATCATGCATCACTTAAAATTACACCACTGTTAAAATAAGGGACTTGGGATGTGGGGCAGAATATTCGCTTGCAGAAAGTAACTTCTGAATGGTTTTGTAACTAAAAAGAGGTGTTGAAGAAATCACAGCTCAGAATAACCTCCGCAACAAGGCTAAATATTGTTTATTTAATTCCACTTAAATTTAAGATTTTTAGATTGATTATCAGTTCCATAAGCAAACCAATCCTTACTACTCCTCTATATTGATCGGTAGGTTGGTTTCACTGATAACTTACCTAAAGAAGGGTTAACATAGTTTTTACACCTGATCACCATCCCATAAATTAAATTAGGAAGTGTGAATAATTTACTTTTTGTAGGTCTGTGTGCGCCAATTTGTCCTCAAACTGCGGCTAAATAACTGGCAGATTTATCCACAAATCTGCAACTGTTTGAATCATGTACAACAGCTGAAATGGTTTGTTCTGTTTTCACATATGCTGTCACAGAAGGCATCTATCTGCAGGCTGAGAATGTCCTGTCTACAGCTTGTTAGCGAACAAGCGTTCCAACCAAGGCACGGAAAGGGCTTGTTGGGAAGAGCCGGTAATGAGTGTTTAGTAAGAATTTACTCACACAGAGTTCCAGGCAGAACAAGGCAAATCACTCTAACTATCAGACAGACATTAGGGTCATGGATGCTCATGCTTGCATGCCTCACATGATCAGTAAAAATAATAATCTTCAGTCCACTTCAATCAAGCATACAATAGTGAATAACATTTACAATATTTGTTCAGAACATCAATAATGTGAATATTGGTTATATTACTACTGAAGTAACCCAGATGTTTTAAAAAAAACACAGAAAGTAAATCCTGAAGCACTTATATTGTATGTAATAGAAGTGCAATATATATTACTAATGATTTGCAGGGTCCTCATTCTTCTGAGCGAAACATTTGTTGGAATCTACCATGCTAGGCGCTGACTTGCAGTTGCCACAGAGGCTTACATTTATTAACGTGCAAAGTTGAATCATGAAGATTTTTGTTTGAGTAGTGCATGTTTTTTTTTTATGCTTAAAAATACAGAATTAAAATTTCAAGTTGTGCACCAGTCTTCCTATAAAGGCACCTTAGTAAATAGTACTGCAAAATGCTTGATGCTTTGCTATAAATATACTATAAAAACATAATCATCTGTTAGGTAAAAAAACCAATAATTTTTAAAGATTTGCTTAAATAATAGATATAGTCATCTAAATGTGAAAGCTAAATCCATCTATTATTGTTTGTGCTTATAGTAGCTTGACAAAGTTCGATATGGTAAGACTAATAAATTATTTACTGAGCAGTATGTAAAACACAGCTTTACTTTATTTTCTTATAATAGTCTAAGCAACATAATAAGTATACAAACAATGCATTACATTCTCTGCAACAACAAGGCTAGACTTTACATTAGGAAACAGGAGGCACAGGATTATACAATCTGCAATACGGAATAATGGGTGGAGAATAGAACTAATGTTATGCGGGTAAGGTATCTAAGATACGCTCTTTAGTGGAACAAAGTGTAGACTAATTATTTCAGATTTTATGCTGTAAAGGCCTTATGTAAAACAAAAGCATTATGGCTCAAATAAATCAAGCAAATACATTATCAGAGTGACATTACTAACACACAAAACATAATTCCCTATTTTATGCACTTATCACTTTTGTATCTTACAATATTTCAAACTGCCTGAAAGCACAAACTACCATAAATTATCGTTACAAATGCTATATAAAAGTGACCAAGGACTACATCTCACAATAAAACAAAGACACTTTTGATGGTTTGCGAAAAAACAGTTCCATAAAAGTCTCTAAAAATCCCCACATGATGGCTAGTGTCCAGTATTTGGGTCAAGAATCAGCTATAGAGAGCAATAATTATATTGCCATCTGTCAGTAGCCCACTGACTCACACTAGAACAAGCTGTACGGATAACATCTTCATATCTTTACTCAGAATTACAGCAGAAAGAGGGGTTTTCCCGGTCAGCAGGTCTTGATCTTCCACAATGAGCAGAATTATTCAGTCTCTATTGATAAATGCTAATAGGGTTCAGAATGATCAGTGATTCCATCAGTTTCGTACATCAAGTAGGCAAATTTAAAAAAAATAATAATGGCCAATTGGAGACCACTGACAAGTAATCACTTCTTTTAAAGTTTTGTTAAAGATTTATTTCATGTAGTCTATAGCAGTGTTGGCTAACGTGTGACACTCCAGGTGTTGGGAAACTACAAGTCCCAGCATACCCTTTCAGCAATAAGCTGCTATATATTGGCAAAGCATGCTGGGACTTGTAGTTTCACAACACCTGGAGTGTCACAGGTTAACCAACACTGGTCTATAGCCTAACAAGGCAATGCATGAAAGTAAAACCAATGTAAATATAGAAATACTTTATACAAATATCTGCTCCATAGTTAGAAAAGAAAAAAACTCAGAAACCAATTAAGTCAAATAATTTAATTTATATATTATAGGGATCCCCGGCCCTTAAATTGATCCATTGTTCCTTACATAAATAAAGAGCTCAGCATGTCATGTAACAGTTTACCTGTCATGTTGCGTAGATGTCGGTATGATATCCCAGCACACAGCTTGAATGTTGCAGGTAACATGGCTCAGGTCAGCTATGGGTATGTCTCCTGGCTGTAGTTGGTCAGTATGTGTGTTTAGCGGGTGTCTAGATGCCAACTATCTCCAAGCTCAGTGTGTCTGTCGATGATCTGCTGGAGGTTCCTTAGTGGTTCAGTTCTACGTATTACCAGCAAATGATTAGATAGCCAGGATATCTCTGCTCTGAGTATATATGATCTGTAGAGCTGGGTAGGGTCCAGAACTCTGTTTAAATCCTCCCGTCTGAAGGATGCCGTGCTGTAATGACACAGATAAGGACACAACATTATTTAGCAGAGGCCAGCGGGAGCAAGGACGAGAGTTACACAAATATGTCAGTGATGATTAAGCCCTGATTCAGTGCATCAAGGCAAAGATGAGGCAACTACTAGAGTGACATTAACCCTATGTGTGTATTATTCATATACAATATATAAGTCACCTTAAAACGTCTACTTTTGTGGTCTTTTTTGGGGGGATTAAATTTGTAAATAAAACTCCTATCTTTAATTGTTTACTAGATACACTCTCTAGGAGAGTGTATCTAACTCTTACCTCTCCTGCAAGTTCTTCCATCTTTGATGGGCCAGCCTTACTGGGTGCTCTAGGTATGACCGCTCTCCTCTGCCGCTTCATTTTGCTGGTGCTTTGGGCCTAAAATGGACATACACTATGGGGACTTATATGCAAATCTGAGGCAAAACAGAGCTCTACTTTGCTGCCTTTATTAACTATGGCATCAGGGGATAATTCTGCTGTAGCAGGCTTCCACTAATGAAGACCTTACACAAACCAGGATTTGTGGAAAGGACACCTAGGCCCAGGCATATGGTGGCAGAATTAATGGGGTGGCAAGTTTACAGTCAAGTCCATAAATATTGGAACTTCGACACAATTCTCATATTTTGGGCTCTGTAGATGTGCTTTAACTGCAGACTTTCAGCTTTAATTTTAGGGTATTTACATTCAAATCAGGTGAACGGTGTAGGAATTACAACAGTTTCTATATGTGCCTCCCACTTTTTAAGGGACCATCGACTCAAAACCTATTTCATGGATATGTGTGGGCTATTCCCTCGTTATTTCATCATCAATTAAGCAGGTAAAAGGTCTGGAGTTTTATTCTAGGTGTGACATTTGCATTTGGAATCTGTTGCTGTCGACTCTCAATATGAGATCCAAAGAGATGTCATTATCAGTGAAGCAAGCCATCATTAGGCTGAAAAATCAAAACAAACCCATCAGAGAAATAGCAAATACATTAGGTGTGGCTAAATAAACTGTTTGGAACATTCTTAAAAAGAAAGAACGCATCGGAGAGCTCAGCAACACCAAAAGACCCGTAAAAGACCACGGAAAACAACTGTGGTGGATGACAGAAGAATTTTTTTCCCTGGTGAAGAAAAACCCCTTCACAACAGTTGGCCAAATCAAGAACACTCTCCAGGAGGTAGGTGTATATGTGTCAAAGTCAACAATCAAGAGAAGACTTCACAAGAGTGAATATAGAGGGTTCACCACAAGATGTAAACAGGAAGACCAGATTAGAGTTAGGCAAAGAACATCTAAAAAAGCCATTACAGTTCTGGAACAACATCCTATGGACAGATGAGACAAAGATCAACTTGTACCAGAGTGATGGGAAGAGAAGAGTATGGAGAAGGAAAGGAACTGCTCATGATCCAAAACATACCATCTCATCAGTGAAGCATGGTGGTGGTAGTGTCATGGCGTGGGCATGTATGGCTGCCAATGGAACTGGTTCCCTTGTATTTATTGATGATGTGACTGCTGACAAAAGCAGTAGGATGAATTCTGAAGTGTTTCTGGCAATATTATCTGCTCATATTCAGTCAAATGCTTCAGAACTCATTGGACGGCGCTTCACAGTGCAGATGGACAATGACCCGAAGCACACTGCAAAAGCAACCTAAGGCTAACAAGTGGAATGTTATGCAATGGCCAAGTTAATCACCTGACCTGAATCCGATTGAGCATGCATTTCACTTGATGGAGACAAAACTGAAGGGAAAACGCCCCAAGAACAAGCAGGAACTGAAGACATTTGCAGTAGAGGCCTGGCAGAGCATCACCAGGGATGAAACCCAGCATCTGGTGATGTCTATGCCTTCCAGACTTTAGACTGTAATTGACTGCAAAGTATTTGCAACAATGTATTAAAAAGTGAAAGTTTGATGTAGGATTGTTTAGTTTGTCCCATTACTTTTGGTCCCTTAAAAAATGTGAGGCACATATAGAAACCGTTGTAATTCCTACACTGTTCACCTGATTTGGATGTAAATTCCCTCAAATTAAAGCTGAAAGTCTGCAGTTAAAGCACATCTTGTTTGTCTCATTTCAAATCCATTGTGGTGGTGTATAGAGCCCAAAATATGAGAATTGTGTCGATGTCCCAATATTTATGGACTTGACTGTATATCATCTTCCCACATAATAAATCTTTTTTTTTTAGTTACGTAGAATTAGAGATGCTCACTGACACCCGTGAACTGGTTTTGGTTTTGGATCTGGATTAGCTTCGTGTTTTGGTTTTATAGATACTGATATTAAGGGAGTCGTTACAGCGCTACTGGGTTTTCTATAAATCCAAAATACAGAGAGAGAGATATTTAAAACTGTTATCCTACAGACAATAATCTATTCCATTCATATAAAGAACAGTAAGGGATCAAAAATAATGCAGGAGACTTGACTGAGCATTTAAGCAATCACTGACTTTCAAACGGTAGTTGTATTCTTCACACTCAAATTGAAACTTTTCAGGTTGCAGACTATAAGAAATAAACTCACAGTCAAGTAGTAGACGATGTTCACGTAGCAGTTACTTGTATCAGATGATATACTGCAGTTTTTCCCAAAGAGTTCTATGTCAGTCCACTGCAATACAGCTGATTCCCGTGTTAGAATTAGCAGCGGCTGATGTGGTTCAGACGTTATTTCAATCTTCACCTCTCCACATAATTGTAAATAAAATATAAAAAGAAAAGAAAGACATGCTTGTGTAATACGTAAAACACAATTTAATAACACATATTAAAAATCCATTGGACCAGGATTCAATTGCCCGTACCAGAAGGTGAACGGGTCACAAGCTCAATGAAATCAGGTGTAAAACAGAAGACTTCAGCGGTTGGGATCACGATGTTATAATCACCGAACGTGTGTAACAGGCAATCAAAGCTCCCCAGTCTGTATGACACTACCGACGCGTTTCAACTTCAAAAAGTCTTTTTTAAGGTGTTTTGGTTTTGACGAAACCACCCTTGTGTGTTTTGGTTTTTAGAAAAAATCCTAAAATATGCTAAAATCACATAGTTTTGCTCTTTTTTTATTCCTACATTATTATTAACCTGAATAACACTAATTTAACACTAATTTCAAGTAATTTGCAGTCAATTTTGACCACCTCACAGGTCACGATATTATTTTCATACACTTTCGGACAAAGACTGCAACGACCTGGCTGGATAGTGAGCAACAGAGCAATGACACAAACACATGGCAGTTCATACCATATCTAGGACACATTGGCACACAGCAGTGGCAGAAAAGATAAATGGGGGTCCGCCTTCCCTCCGTGATGTTGGATCTTTAAAAGGAATTCAAAACTCGCTAAATCCGATATCCGACGACGTCACAATGACGTTTTGCCTCGTTTTCAATTCCGAGGGCGCACGACAGTACTGAGCCGACTTGGCACAGTACTCAGATCCCCTAAGTTAGGGTGTGTTCAGTTCTCGAGGAACCGAGCCTGAGCATCTCTACGTAGAATACATTTATTTATTTTATACAAATAGGACACAATGAAGATTGCAGCTATGGAGCTTTGATGCAATGGGAGGAGGCTGCATTAGCTGAGGGGGGCTAAAGTTGAATCCGGGCATGCTAATACATAATATACTTACTAAGCAGGACTGGCCCTGAACATAGGCCTATTGCTGCCACCCTCACACTGCCAACTTCAGCAATATTGGAGGACCTAGTGTTGTCATACGTTTAGACACTGGTCACGTGACTGTAGCGCAATCATACAGCAGTGTGAACGGGCACATATGAGACCATAAGGAACAGCTTATAGCTTGGAACGATATATTGGAATAAGTAAGCTGGCCACTTACTAATAGGACTTTCTCACTGTTCAATAAGTCTTGTTTTCAACTTGGTGTCTAATCCGCTGCAACTAACCATTTAATTCCTGATACAGAGATTGGTTTAGTACTCTAAAGCTGGGCACACTGCACACCTATGCAAATATAGTGCAGATGATACCATTCGTTTGGTTAGATATTACAAGAATCTGTACGCTCCCACGGTCATGTTTCATCGCACCAAAACACATCACATCTGTTGATATGACTTTATAAACTTCCTAAAGATCACAATCAATGGTGAGCAAATGTGGAAGTGTGTATGTACTCAGGGCCGTCTATCCAACGCTTCTGCCGATAGTTCCTCCAACGTATTGCAGCAGTGTAGGCAGATATCTGTAGAGTGCGCATGGAGTCATGATCTTTTTAGCAGATGGTTTTGAGAGATGAAGATCACAGATCTGAAGGTAAATTGTGTAGGTGTGTACGCATGAATGGCCATGTTCATTGGGACTTTCAGTCGTTGGTAAAATCGTTACATACATTGCATCTGAAGTAAGATTGTATAAGTGTGTACCCCGATAAATTGCTTCCAATGTAGCCATATTGCGATCCTCAACTTGTTTGGTAAGAATTGAATGATTAACAAGAACATATGTTAATTAAAATTCACCGACTTACCATTGGACTTGATATCTATGATTTATATAAGAAATGTGGATATGAACATATACGTCTAAAGATTTGTTTATTTGGGATCTGTTGTAGTTACATATGGATGGTTGCTTGAGATAATAAGTGTGATACCCTGAATCCATTGCTAAGGAATAGTTGGCTCCTCTATCCTGCTGCTATATTATTATAATATAGTTTTATTATTTAATTGTCCTATTCGTATAGAGTCTGTTTTTATCTGTTGATTTATTGTATAATAAATTTAATTTGTTTATATACCAATCCCAGAGTATGAATTCCCCTTCCCTTTAGATTGTAAGCTCCTCTGAGCAGTGTCCTTTCTCCTCCTGTTTCCACGATTTCCACCACTTTTACCTCTGCTCGACAGCTCCTCTGTCCCCCTCCTTCGTTAGCCTCCTGCCCACCGACTCCGCTCCTGCTTTTCTCTGCACATTTCTATAGCTCTTCACCTGCTGCTGCGCCCACACTCTTGGGCACAGTAGGTTTCCCGCTGTGCTGACTTGCTCTCACCCTCACCCTCTCTTAATAGCAGTGCTCTGAGCTACCTGTCATTGTGCTGCTTGTTTATTGTACCACAATGTTATACCTTCTACTTTGCTATTGTTTGTTCCTGTAAGGCGTTGCGGACAATTTGTGGCGCCTTACAAATAAACATTATTAATAATAATAATAATAATAATTTCTGCAATCTATGGAAAGGAATTTTTTTTAAAAAAAATACATTTGTAAATATATTCAGTACAGGCCTGTTTGAGTCTACATTATACTGAGTATTTGGCTAGTTATACATTTAAACTACATCATGCATTATGCTAATGGTGTGGTTAACTCTGATAAATAAAGCATAGGTGACTGCAGGCAGGTAAGCTGCCCTGAGACAGCAGAATTATGTATAGTGAGACCACAGACTATTCAGTATTGACCATAAGCATATACTAAAGCTATATGGGTCCAGCAGCTGCAGAGATGACAATTAAATACCAGACAAACTCATAACGTAGTCAAACTTACCTTAAAAAGGGCTTGGGACAAAACATTACTCATCCTACTTATTTCCTCAAAAGATAAGTAACATGAACTATTTTACTCCTTAAAAAACTGAAAGAAAAGACTTGTCAATCTACATACTAATCTGCCTGGTAATGGATTAACAAAAACCGACATGTAAAAATAATGGACATACAAAGTGTTTTATTATTACACTGATGTGTTGCTATTTAACCATTTCCAGGATGCTTCAATCCTCCTAGGTTAGATTATTATTGTTAATTTAAACTACAGCTTTTTCTTCTTTCCTCTGACATAGAATTGTAAAAAAAAAATAATCTGCAGCATTTCCATACTAAAGAGCCTGACTTTTGACAGCATTAACTAAAGAGTTGGAAATTTTGGAAAATGCTGCCAATTATTTACATAACTGTAAATAATCTTGTCCTGATACATCATCGCCGTATACAGTAACCTTGGCAGGATCATTTCTGGGAATGCGCACAACAACAAAAGATCCATTTTGTGGAGGACATTGGACTCAAATTACAGCCCTGTATTTAAATTTATGAATTAAATCACAGACCTGCCATTAACCCGCTTTTAATCTAAAAGGTTTCTCTACTGTAATAAATGAATAGAGTCATTTCAGCATCATTATACAACTTTGAAAGCCATTTCACTAATATATTTTTAGATGTCACCAATTCTAACATGAATTCATGATGAAGCCGGTTGAATGCCTTTGTTTGGGCCAACCCTACTAAATAGCGATATTTTATTTTTACTCCGTACACACTGAATAATCTTGCTAATTAAAATATATTGTGAATACTCAAACTCTAAACTTTACAGGACTAAAATGGATTTATTAAACTATTCGCTGTTTCACTATATCTACCATACAATATTTTTGACAAGATATTGTAGTACACCATATTTTTTTTTCTATTATTCTTTCTTTTGTATTGTCACAAAATAATCAAAAACACAGCAATATCCAATATAGTAATTACAGACCAGTACCAAACATAATAACAAGAACAATAAAATAGAGACAGTTATTTTTAAGAATAAAGAGTGGATTTACAATCATATGGTTAAGATTTTAATCTGTTTAACGGAGTTGTTCTACTCCTCTTGTCACACATACTGTCATTGATATAATTATTAGGAAGACCCATCAAAATATACTCTGTGGCTTTTTGTAACTGCAGATCAATTTCCTCGGATAGCCCACGCTAGGATTCTTAATATTTCACAGTTCACAAGGAATAGCTGCTTTTGATTTTGAGTGCTGTCGATTTTACAAGTAGGTTGCTGTGATTAAAATGGGCCAGTAACCTGTTGGAATATTGTTCTGTAAATCTAGGTTCTTTGTAAAGGAGGACAGAAGGACACACTTGGGGAACAGCTGTATGCCTTGTGCCTTTCAGGATAAATATAATTATAAGATTTATATGTAACAATTAGAGGTGCTCAGGCTCGGTTGCGTTTTTTCGCGTAAGGTCCATTTTGGAGTATGTGCAGAGCGGATTCCCGCATGATACGGAACGCAGACTTATGTCCGAACATGAATCAGACTCCAAAAACATGAAGACTACAGATATCGGGATCAGTCACTTTGGTCTTAGTGGCATATTTAACAAACAGTGATGGTGCACTATCGTGCACTTACCGTAAAATCCATGTGTCCCGCATATTTAAGAAAGGTGCATTGCAGTAGATATCGTGGATATCTGTTGCTTTGCATTCCTTTTTGTTTTTGGGAGCAGTCACCATTCTACAGTATGGTGACTGCTCCCAACCGCAATCTAACAAGTTCCGAAAAAAAGTTTTTCCGGTAACTTGTCATGATAATGTATATTATCAAAATTGAAAGCTTTCAGTCCTGTCAGCTCTGCTTCGAAGAGCAGAGCTGGACAGCGCATGTGTGGAGGGATCACATGTTCCCTCCCTGTCACTCACCGCTCTCTCTCTGCAACTATAGTTGCAGAGACAGAGCGGGGATGTTTGTGCGAACTGCACATGCGCAATTCCCGTGTAAAGAAGAATGAAGAGGACCAGGAGGAGATCCGGAGACAGCGCGTTCCAAAGAGGGGGGTAATTGTGATTTTTTTTTAGCAGTTTTTCGGAACTGCTGTTTCGGTGTTGCGTTTTTCATAAATTTGAGAAATAGTTCAATTCTTATCAATGCGATAAGGATTGAAAACTATTTTTCACTTTATGATAAGATTGATAAATGTGCCCCATAGAAACAAAAAAACTCTTTAAAAAAGAAACAAAAGATTGACTCTTAAAACATGACAAGATAATCCCATGGCTAAACATTTATTAAAATAAAATGAATTGTTCAAGCAAAAATCTTGAAGCATGTCTGGATTTAATTGTGATATTTTAGAAAAAATTTTAGTCATCTTAAAATGTTTTTTTTTTTAACGTTCTAACTTTTAGTTATGTCTACTTCACTTGTCACCTTTTCCAAATCCATTTCTAAGCCCTTCATACATCTTACACAGAGTTTATTTTCAGATGTCATTTTCCTATCTCGCTGGCTTATGCAGTGATTTTCCTGCTAAACGTTCATCTACTTGTTTAGTCCCATTAATGGTCATTTACAAACTGCAAAAAAAAATGCTTCATCGCAATTTATTTCTTTTTGCACAGAGGTGCCTAATTTTCCACCTTATGCGTACACGGTAGCATGCCCGCGGCCTGGTTTTTCGAACCGCCCCCATAAAATCAGTCTGCACCTATGTTGGCGGGATAGCGAGTCCAGTCGGAAATGTGTATAGTGGAAGCAGTTAATGTGTTATGATAAAGTCCCTCCTACTATTGTTAAAGGGCCACTCTATCATTATATTAGGTTAAAAATCAAAACCAAAGAGTTTGAAGGTCAGAATATCAAAGTAATGTTTCCTAACTGATCATCTGTAATTCCATTTTCCGTGCTTTGTTTTCCTGGAAATATCAGTGCAGCTGTTCTTAGAAGAGACTCGGGTGATGTGCTGGACAGTCATGTATCTCCGTGTCAAGAGCTTCAGCCAAAGTAAAAACAACAGTTCTTTTTGCTGTATTACTGTATTGTGTAACAATGTGAAATGCTCCATGATCTGACTTTTTTTTTTTTTGTGAAATAATTTTTTATTGAAAACCACTCATGTACCATATCATCATCATCATCATTTATTTATATAGCGCCAGCAAATTCCGTAGCGCTTTACATTTAAATATATCATAACAGTAAGTGGAGATTATTCAGAGAGAATAAGAAAAAAGAAATAACATTGTAATTAAGGATGTTAATGATTAATTAATACCATATAAAATATTCACTATATATTAAATGTTACTCTAAAGTATAGTAAAAATAAATCTAAATTAGTTATACCATGTAGTCTATTTATCTATTCTGCTAATTTAAAGTGTAGTAAAATAATACAAATGTATTTATGTATACAATCAATTATATCTAGGATTCCACTGTCTATTACGAATGTTAAGAATAATTTAATATACATCAGTGATGATAAAATATAAGGGAAGAGGAAGGAACGAGGATGAGTTAGGAAGGGATTGTTCCGGATCCGAGTCTATAGTGATCCTATCTCAGGATCTAAGACAGTTAGGTCTTAACATAAATACTAATCAAATAATTTAAAATAAAGAACATTTTATAGATTTATATAAATCAGAATCAATGAAGATTAACCAATTACACCTTGTAGTATAATAAGCATCACATTTGTCATTTGAGGAGAGGGTGATTTCATCCATGTTTTCGATAATACTCTACTCTAGTGAACCCTTCCTTTATTGTCGGAGGTATGGGGACATCCAGTGAATTGGGATTACCGCTTTAGCAGCACAGTTTAATTTAATTGAAAGAGATTTTTTGCATTGGGAAATTGGAATTTTAGTTTTTTGCAGAAGCCACAATGAAGGAGGGTCTGAAGTAGTTTTTCCTAATATAATTTTAGTGAGTAATTAAATTATTCCAAAAGTTGCATATTTTAGAACATTCCCACCATATCTGAATAGGTGTACCTATCTCAACTCACACCTCCAACACAGGTTAGGAGCCCCATGACATATTTTAGCCATAAGATCTGGACATTGATACCATCTAGTTAAAACTTTATATTGACTTTCAACAACTAATACATTTTTTGAGGATGCTTGTGTGGCACAAAAAATATTTATCCGGTCATTTTCTTAAATTACTTCTTTCAGGTCTCGTTCCCAATTTTTTCATACTTTTTAGGGGAGATCTAAACACATTTTCACTTTATAAATCTGGGATTATAAATGTGATGGATATGTTGTAGAATTTCATATAGATTTAAAAAGTGTAAGCTTCCTATAAACATCTTTATGTTTGTTAGGTGATATCAGAAAATGTTTCAATTTAAATTTAATTTATGTAATCTGTTCCAAGTAATTAATGTTGGGCCTATAGTAGGATGTTCTGAGGTTTTATAACTGTATTTCACACTTGCCTACTGTCCCAGAATGCCTTGGAGACTCCTGAAGCAGGTAAATAACACAATTCACGTTGTCACACCCTGCACTTGTCCCTTGGTGCACCCCAAAAAGTAGCCACGTATAATGTATATAAGGTGACAGAAAAACAGAGAAAGTCATTGATGGACTGTATGTCCCAGATTTCTGACCTATGTGTTAGGGAAAATTGCTAATATTGGAAAAACAGATTTCCAAAAGCTTTGGGATTCATTAAGAGCTGGATCGAAGGGTTCCCTGGAGTGAATGGAGAGAGAGGGAGGGCCTCCATTCATTAAGTCCATTTCGGGTCTTCTGACCTGCCAGTCAGACAGCAGGTTAATTAATTGTTGCATCTACGAGGTGTAGTTTTAAAGGTCAGTCAGTTTGCTCAGACACATCTCTTATTACTTTGTGAAAGAGGCTGGGATCCTCCATAGAGAGAAAAAAAAGCTATTTGTTTATAAGTGAAATAAACTTGCCAATTGCCGTCTGCAGGGGCGGATTGGCCATTGGGCTTACCGGGAATTTTACCGGTAGGCCGGAGATCTGATGAGGCCGACTGTCGGCTGCTTGAAGTTTTTGTTTTATTACATGTTATTTTTTAATCTTTTTTTTTTTTATTTTTATCATGGATGCCGGTCGACAATCAGTTCCAGCCTAATATGGGGACGGATTGGGGGGGAGAGAGGGGGCAGCGGAGGCCCCCTGAATCAGAGGTGCCGGCAGGGGAGCATTGTTGTGGCCACGGAACTCATCATAAACCCCGGCCCCATGCGTGGCCGCGTCCTTGTCCTATCCAGTAATAAACAAAGGTCACATGGGACGCGCACCATGTGACTGGTGCTGTCCCATGTGTACTGTGCAGGAATCGCCGCTGGAATAAGGTATGTGTGAGGGTGTTTTATGTCAATGTAGTGTGTGCTAGTGTTATGGAAATGTAATGAGGGTCAGGACAGGAGACCTTATGTCAATGTAGTGTGTGTTAATGTAGTGTGTGTGGGCAGGGGGCTAATGTCAGTATATTGTGTGTGGGCAGGGGGGCTAATGTCAGTATATTGTGTGTGGGCAGGGGGGCTAATGTCAGTATAGTGTGTGTGGGCAGGGGGGCTAATGTCAGTATAGTGTGTGTGGGCAGGGGGGCTAATGTCAGTATAGTGTGTGTGGGCAGGGGGGCTAATGTCAGTATAGTGTGTGTGGGCAGGGGGGCTAATGTCAGTATAGTGTGTGTGGGCAGGTGAGCTAATGTCAGTATATTGTGTGTTTGGGCAGGGGGGCTAATGTCAATATAGTGTGTGTAGGCAGGAGGGCTTATGTCACTATAGTGTGTGTGCAGGGGGATTTATGTCACTGTAATGGGGTGAGGGCGGGGGGCTTATGTCAGTGTAGTGTGTGGGCAGGGGTTCTTATGGCAATGAAATGGGGGTGAGGACTGGGGTCATACGACAATGAAAAGGGGTGAGGCCAGGAGGGTATATGATAATGAAATGGGGGTGAGGGCAGGAGGGCATATGACAATGAAATGGGGGTGAGGGCATGAGGGCATATGACAATGCAATGGGGGTGAGGGCAGGGGGGCTTATGGCAATGAAATGGGGGTGTGAGTTAGGTGGTGACTAATGGGTGATGGTGGGGCAATTTAGTTTAATAGTGGGGGGCCTAACAATTTAAGATGAGGAGGCAGGACTTTTAATTTAATGCTAGTTTGGGGCTATTAATTGAATGTGGGGCTGATTTTGGGGAGGAGGGTCATTTATTAAATGTGAATATGAATAAATTAAGGCAAGGGATGATTTTGGGAAATGGTTATATTTATTAAACGTAAATGCTATTTATTGCTGGTCCTGTTTGGACGTAGGGAAATAGGTTAATTTATTAAATGCGGATACTATTAATTTAATGTTTGGGTTGGTTGAAGGGAAATAGATCTATTGATCAAATGTGAATGCTTTTATTTTAATGGAGCTAGAGGGAGGCCTACCAGTAATTATTAAACGTGTGTGCTATTGATTTAACGCTGGAGCTCATTGGAGTTTTCTTAATTTAATGTACCCATTTTTTTTCCAGATATTAATCTCAACATTCCAGGATCCAGAGGAGCAACAACTAAGCTAAAGACACCAGCAGCCACAGGTAGGGAAAGCGACAAGAACAGGACACACATACTCTGGTACATACAGTAGGCGCACAGACACAGTGAGCGCACACACATACGGGGACAGACACAGTGGGTACACACGCATACTGGGCCCCGCCTACCATTTATTTGGCCCCGCCCACATGAGGCCACTTTCAGACTTTTTTCCAGGGCCACTTTTAGTTCCCAATCCGCCCCTGACCGTCTGTTTGTGAGTCCGACAATAGGTCCTTCCTCACTCCCAGAGGGATTCTCTAATGCATTAGTTAGAGCTCGACAAGCTAGAATTTACCCCAGGAGATGGCATCTGTGATCTTGTGACAATATATATATATATATATATATATATAATTTATATAATTTTATTTTTTACTGGTAACTTTAACCATACCTTCCAAGTCTCCCGATTTAGGCAAGACAGTGCCAATTTCAGGGGTCTGTCCCACTGCATTAATGATGGTATGTGTGTGTTGATGGATCTCAAATGTAATTTATTCCTTCCCAAAATGGAACCAGTGAGAGAGAGAGAACACGTCCACATCTTCTGTTATAAACTAAATGTAAAATAGATCTGCGCCTGGTCCGCTCTTAGAGCTCCTAGTAAGACACGCAGAAACAATACACTTTATGTTAATCTGTTAATCTCCCTAAAAGGACACATTTGTTTAATAGAGATTCGGATCAGAGAATATGGGAACCAGCACATATAATTTCACTGTATGATTCCAAGATAATAATGGATTTATAATAATGAGTCAATTCGGAATCTTTTCCTCCAGAGCTATTTAGCAAATCCTCAGTCCCCTCAACAGTAGATATAACTCTGTTAGTCATGATGTATGCATAGTACCCTTTTAAAGACTCCATTTGTAGGATACTCCCTATGAGATACTTTTATGTATATGAGAAAATGTTAATAAGTGGTGCCCAGTGAATTGGTTGAGGAGCTGTTTGTGTTACCAGCAATCAGACATTCCACATTCCATTCCGACCTTTACAAAAAGGGATCTTATAAGTAAACTTGAATGAATAGCATTTCCCTATATGGAGTACACCTAGCTGTGAAAGTGGCAAATGACATGTCGAGGATTTTAGCTTAAATAGTTAATGAGACTACTAGGCCCTAAGTAAGATAACTGAAGAGGTCTAGGCTGCTAGAATTATTACCCATAACGTCAAAATGTTGTAGTTTTATTTATGTACAAAAGGATGGAATTGTAGGATCTATTACTATAGTCCTATGATTTTTAGGATTAACGTACATCATGATCTAATGTAATGTGGCTGTCTGGGAAATGCAGAAATCTGGGGGACTCAGATAATGTTAAATATGTTAGAATATATTTGGTAAAGAGCTACTTAGTGCATTTTCTTGAGAGCATGACGTGCAGCCAGAAAGGGAGATCTCCAGCCAGCGGCAATGTGGAACTTGACCACTAAAAATATATTTTGAAGTAATTGAATAGCCCGACTGTCCATGTTCTCATAATGCACCCACAGTAGACAGTGAGGAGCTTGGGGAGTGCTCAATTGGATGTGGATAAATCCTGTCCTATTGTTTTGTTTCCATGTTCTATTAATGTTCACTGTGAACGATGGGTGTGCTGTCACCAATGAACCTATCTGCAGTACCGGTAGACCCGCTTTCGACATGTGGTGAATAGGCACAAATGAAGACCAAGAAATTTTGTTCACTGTGTTTTTGAAGTTATTGCAGCAATATTGGGTTTTTTTTCATAAAATTCTGTTTGCACATTTTGAGGCCCACTTCCTATAGGCCATAGTATTAGTGACTATGTACTTTTCCATATATGTTGGGCACAAGCTATCACTTCCGATTCAACTATCTTGAAAGACATCCTTTGTAAAGCTAAAATTTTGTGAATGCGCTGTAACAAAAGGTGGGTAGTGGCCATCATTAATAAAGATTTAGCCCAACCTGGATCCCCTTTCGAGCGTGCAGAGAATGGCCCATTCTTCTTAATATCCATGTGAACAAGACCCAATTGTAATACACAGTTCATTCTGTTGATCTGTCATGCTTGGCATCAGTGACTATGTGAGCCAATACCGGGAGAGGAAGAGGGCATCAGTGGGCATTGTGAAGGTTTTACATCCAAATGTTAAGTTGGGGTAGGTACCTGAGCCCTCCCCACTCACATTGTAATTCGGGATCCATTACCCAGGTCCCCCACATAAATCCAGTCAATAACATCTATCCCCAGAGAAACTGAGAGGACACTAGTAAGGGAAAAACAGATCCTGGGCAAGACAGGGGTTGTTGAAGTCAGGTCTAGTTGGGGATTATGATGCAGGCTGGTCTGAGGCACTGCGGATTTACAGCAAACACTGAATCACTTGAAGTACATGCACAATCGGTGCCATTCTGTTGGTCTATGTAGTGGTGTGTGCCTACAGTGGTAATGTATAGGATCCGCAGCCATCAGTAGCTAAAGAAATGCTAAAGCCAGTCTGGTTACTATTTTTCACTCCCATTCAGATTGTGAGTGCTATCAAATAAATATTATTTCTATTTTAAATCGGAAACCACGTAGATGCAAGTTTATACCCACATTACAGTACCCAGGGACCCAATTTCCATTGTCTTCAACAGTCTGAATAGTGTAGCTCCCAGTTTTCACTGAAGGCACGTCTACCCAAAAGCGCGCTGGGATAGGGTATGACTATGTTTCCGGTTGGCCTTAACTGACCCTTGGTACACTAATCATCCCCATGTTATGTCACACTGGAAACAAAATTCCAAACAGAAGACTTTCAGCACTGGTGTCTGGCCTTTTATATGATGTAAGGCTTTCACCTTTTGAATTGGGAACTTTCTTGGCGCTTTGTTGTAGGTGACGAGAGCTAGCAGCCATGACACTGTCTGGTATGGCATTAACAGTTTCACTTATGATAAATTACACCTCACAGTATCATTTTTGGCAGGGTCGGGTGGGAGTAGTTGTGTGTCCCAGTAGCAGCTGGTGGAGTAGGCAATTTTTAATGCTTTTGTTATGGAAAATGCAACTTTCAGATCAGTGAATAACACTGTCAGACACTATTCTCTAGTCACTGTTACACTCTTGTTTAAACTGTGTTACATTATTATTGAGCTTTACTGCTAACACTGTGAAGCTATCCTTAGGTGTAAGTATACACATATGCACATCTCGTTTTTGGAGTTGGACTACAGTATCTGGAAATATGCGTGAGCCAATGTATATGTGCAATGACATCTTTTGGGACAGGCTCTTTACATGGACGTTCGGAGCCCAAATACATCAAATTCTCCATGAGTTCTGAATTTATTAAAGTACTGAATTGTACAAGAAGGAAGGGTGTGAATATATGGGCAATTTGTACAATGGAAAAACCTTATACAAATCTATTGGACGCCAATAGATTATGAGTCACTAAGTAGGATGTGAATGTACCAAGTGTGGAGAGAACAGAATAGAAGATGAAGATAAGAATAATCAGAGGTCACTGATAAGTCACAGCTAACGTCACAAGTCATAATCACAAATAGTAGCATTTACAGAACTGTATAATCGAGGCAGAGTTAAAGTGGATGCTACACAGTTTAAAAGGAACCCAGGTATATCATGGGGAAGCCATATGTCAGGAGATTTGGGCAAGCAGATGGGAAGGGGGGGTCTGGAACTGGAATACTACTGGGTGGGAAGCAAATGAGATGCTGTAAGCAGCAGTTCCAGCAGTCTTAGACATCACTGGCTGCCTCACACACTAAAGATGACCTCTCTCAGGTGTTACCACTAACCTCCAGTACTGATGGCCCATGCGAGGAATCACCAACCAACCGCCCACTATAAGATTCTGCTCAGTGCACTCCTCAGTGCCTGAGCATCAATTGTTCCAACACATCCGTGTACCTCATTACACGCTAAGTGTTGTTCAATCAGTGCCAACCACTCTGTGTACCTCATTACACGCTACGTGCTGTTCAATCAGTGCCAACCACTCTGTGTACCTCATTACACGCTACGTGCTGTTCAATCAGTGCCAACCACTCTGTGTACCTCATTACACGCTACGTGCTGTTCAATCAGTGCCAACCACTCTGTGTACCTCATTACACGCTACGTGCTGTTCAATCAGTGCCAACCACTCTGTGTACCTCATTACACGCTACGTGCTGTTCAATCAGTGCCAACCACTCTGTGTACCTCATTACACGCTACGTGCTGTTCAATCAGTGCCAACCACTCTGTGTACCTCATTACACGCTACGTGCTGTTTAATCAGTGCCAACACATCCATGTACCTCATTACATGCTACGTGCTGTTCAATCAGTGCCAACCACTCTGTGTACCTCATTACACGCTACGTGCAGTTCAAACAGGGCCAACACATCTATGTACCTCATTACACGCTACATGCTGGTCAATCAGTACCAACAACTCTGTGTACCATAGTACATTCTATGCGTTGCCCGGGCAGTGCCAACAAACTTTTTGTAATCTGTTGCACGTTACCAAGAAACAGGGACAAGTTACGCACTGATGCAAGAAGGAAGGGGACGGGAAACAGGGGAGGGCTGGCAGACTTTAGCCTGGGGGGCAAGCACACCGCACTGGCCCATAAGTAGCGGCCCATCCTTAAAGGGCGGTTTTTGGTACAATTTATATTTATCTATTTAGAAAGAGGCCCTTTTAGTGTTGCTTAATCCATATATATATTTTTATGCCCAGGCCCAGAGCTGGATTAAGGCTCTGGGGGGCCTGGGCACTTTAGACAGGGCAAACCCCTATGATGTAGCATGGTTATCATTGGTTATCATTTTAGACAAATTCACAGGCAATACTGTGTGTACTACTGTTAGGTGTTAGGTACACACTGTTCTGCCTTCATGAGCAGTACACGGTGAAGAGGGACAAACCTCCCATTTGTCCTAAGCGAAACAGTCACCCAAATTCGGGACTGTCCCACCAGATTCAGGACAGTTGGCAGACTGTCCTGCTCTCTCCTACCTGTTCTTGTCACTGTCACCACTTGTGGCTGCTGGTTTCTTTAGCTCATTTGCTGGTTTTCTGAATCCTGGAATATTGGAGGCCCTATTTGTAAAAAAATGGGTACATAAAATTTAGAAAACTCCAACCAGTCCCAGGGTTAAATTAATAGCACCCACGTTTTATAATTAGGCCTCCCTCCAGCCATAACATTAAAGTAATAATATTCACATTTACTAAATAGATCTCTTTCCCTCCAACCAATTCTGACATTAGATAGCAAACACATTTAATATATAAACCTATTTCCCTCCCTCCAAACAGCCCCAGCAATAATTTAAATAGCATTTACATTTAACAAATATTACCATTTCCCACAACAATCACAGACATTAAATAATACATAATCACATTTAATATTTTTTCATTTTCCAAACCACCCCAGTATTAAATTAAAGGTCCAACTACTCCATCTTAAATTCATAGGACCCACTATTAAATTAAATTGAACCACCATCACCCCACAAATAAAATAGCACCCAATAATTTGCCCCACCTGCACTCCTCGATTAATTTAATAGCCTACCTCCCTGTGACAGGATGGACCGCCTATGCCACCCTGTCTGTTGTTGCTGGGAACCGGCTGAGCTTACTTTACCACCGTTCCCTTTCGTTATCCCAAAAGCACCCTCCTGCCGCAGTAGGAGGGGCTTATAATGCTGCCACCACTGAGCTCCTTTATGGCGCTCAGAACCACCTTCCTTCTGGGTAACTGTCACTGCTAGTGTACTCCTGTGCTGGTACACTTGGGCTGGTAACTCTGGACCTCTTACTATGGATTTGGGTTGCTGTGGATGGATCCTCCCTGGCCTATCACACTGACCAGGGCTGCAGGTAGCAGGCAGAGTGGTGGTACTGGAGAGCTTGGGTCCAAACCTCAGAATCAGCCGGAGGACGGATTAGATTTAGGGTCTAATCTGCAGGTCACATGATTTCCAGCAATATTGAAGAAGATGTCAAGCTGGTCTTTGAAGCAGAGTGATGTTTATTGCTCAAGTGTCCTGACAAGGACAGTTCCACTGATTTAAGGTATCAGTGGTCACGTCAGATGAAACATCAGAATGATACATTTCAGTGTACAAATCAGTGCATTTATACCTTTCAGACACATGCTATTTTTAGCATCAGGATATACTCTATGTACACAAACATAGATTTACATGCATTGCAAAGCCCCTAATATTTATACTTAGCTATGAAATTCTTATAACCCTTGCTGTGATTTCCTGGATCTTATTTCAGAAGCAGGAGACCCACTAGCAAGTCAAAAGGTCTGACTGGCATGAATACTTCAGACAGTCGCTGAATACCCATTCCCACAGAACAAAAAAAAACAAACCAATACAAGTTACTTCCCCACATCACAATACACCAAAGGCTTGGTAAACACAGGCTCATTGTATCATATATATACATCAGAAATAGGCATATCCTATAGCAAGGTTAAACAAGAGACAAATTTATTCCCTGGTCTCAGAAATAACGATTTGCTATCTCAAAAAATAAGTGCATGTGCAATTACATAAATAAGTGCCCTGCGCTATTTCCTTTAAATACATTTTTACCAAAAGTTATTTAATAGTGATCCAGTCACACTCCCACATTATATTAAGACCCCCTCCCTCACACACTACACTCTTATAATGGCCCCTCTCACACACACTACACAATACATTCATATACTGCCCCCCCCCCCCACACACACACACACAATACATTCATATGCTGGTCCCCTCTCACACAGACATTAATTTAGCATACTGACATACACACACACATTATATTAATATACTAATACACCCCCCCCCCCCCCGACACTTACTTGGCTCAATCCACGCGTTGTCAGTTTCTTCACACATGGGATGGCACCTGTCACATGGTGCACGTCCCATGTGACACAAATAGAGGCACGCACACATAGTACAAACAGAGGAGCGCAGCATGCGCATACTAAGTAGAAGGAAGGGTGGGAGGGAGGGAGGACGGATCATTAGGATCCGCGGTCAATTGAAGAAGATGGCTGGTGCCAGGGGAGGGGCCAGCCACCAAGTACAAACTATAAGGAGTAGGACCTGGTGGGAAAACAGGGAGCTTGTAGGGGGGGGGGATTATTTTAACTTCAGTATGAGATTTTAAACACAGAAATATACATCAATCAGCAACAACATTAAAACAAGTGAATTGAATAACAATGATTGTCTTGCTACAGTGGCACCTGTCAAGGGGTGGGATGTATAATATATTAGGCAGCAAGTGAACAGTTGGTTTTTGAAGATAATGTGTTGGAAGCAGGAAAATGGGCAAGCATAAGGATCTGAGCGACTTTGACAAGGGTCAAATTGTGATGGCTAGACGGCTGGGTGGGAGCATGTCCAAAACGGCAAGTCTTGCAAGGTGTTCCGGTATACAGTGGTTAGCACCTAGCAAAAGTGGTCCATGGAAGGACAACCGGTGAACCAGCAACAGAGTCATGAGCACTGATTGATGCGCATGGGGAGCAGAGTTTAGCATGTTTAGTCCAATCCCCCAGAATAGCTACTGTAGCACAAATTGCTGAAAACAGTGTCAGAACATACAGTGCTCCGCAGCTTGCTGTGTAGCCGCAGACTGGTCAGAGTGCCCATGCTGACCCCTTTCCACTGCCGAAAGCACCTACAATGGGCACATGAGCACCAGACGTAGACCATAGACCAATGGAAGAAGGTGGTCTGGTGTGATGAATCACATTTACCTTTACATCATGTGGACGGTCGGATGTGTGTGCATCATTTACTTGTGGAAGAGATGGTACCAAGAAACACTATGTGAATAAGGCAAGCTGGTGGAGGCAGCGTGATGCTGGGAAACCTTGTGTCCTGGCATGCCTGTGGATGTTACTTTTACTTGCCACGATGCAAAAAATGTTTTTGGAATTGTTTGAGGAACATGAAAATGAGTTCAAGGTGTTTACTTGGCCTCCAAATTGCCCAGCTCTCAATACGATTGAGCATTTATGGGATGTGCTGGAAAAACCAAGTCAGAGCCACCTCGCAACTTACAGGACTTAAAGGATCTGTTGCTAAAGTCTTCATGCCAGATACCATAGGACATCTTCAGAGGTCTTGTGGAGTCCATGCCTCAACAGGTCAGAGCTGTTTTGGTGGCACAAGGGAACCTACACAATATTAGGCAGGTGTTTTTTATATTGTGGCTGATCGATGTATATAGGTCCTCATCTTCAGTGATTTCTGTAGCACAATCCAGAGTGAAGGTACAACAAATCCTATAGCAGCTCTCCCATAACGCTGGGTACTAGCACGTGTACTCATTGTGTCACAATTATAACCTTCCTGAGTCTCTATTTTCAAAGTATGGAGCAACCTATGAGGAAGGGGTCTCAGGGCCATCTTTTCCATTGGGCACAATGGGCAGCTGCCCGGGGGCCCCACGGGCAAGGGGGCCCCATAGGCACCGCTCTTAATGAGAATAAACAATCCTGCAAAAGAAAAAAACCTGCAAAAAAAACCTTCAAGGGTCACTGAGCAAGTACATCTATCTATCTCTATCTCTATATATCTATATCTATATCTATATCTATATCTGTATCTAGGGGCCCCGGTGCACTGCTTTGCCCGGGGGCCCATAATATTGTTAAGATGGCCCTGAGGGGTCTGACCCCCAAACAACAATTGTGACACCATGAGCACACGTTTTTCCACATGTTATGGACTCACTTACAGGAGATGCCTAGATATTGGGAGGTGAGTTTACCCCAATATATCTATATTGTTCACAAAATAATCCTACTTATGTATATACTGACACATAGTGACTCTTGTACAAGCAATCATGGTTAGATTTACTGAACCTTCTAAAAAAGGAAAAGTGGTGGTGTTGCCCATAGCAACCAATCAGATTCTAGAAGGTTTAGTAAATCTACCCCTCTGTATTTTATATAAGTCAGGATTGTTGTAATTCCGCGATGTACTGAGTGCAGCAGTAAATGCGGGTATAATGGGATTGGCATTGGAAAATTGTAAACATTTTACAATAGCATTTGGGAGTCATTTATTGGTACATTTAATTAGCCATAGGACATATTCATACTGTTTCTTATTTGTGTGCACTTCAAAATAAATACATATGCCTGAATATTGTTAATATTCAGTAGAGACGCAGTCTGCATCATAAGTCCTTGCAGCTCCAATGCATCTAAGCCGCATCAATAATGTGATTTCAGATTGTCTCCTTGGTTAACAGGTAGTTTCATCACTGGGCGCAGCCATATTGAAATCATCGGTTTCTGCTCGTACTGCCTGTCCCAACCTTTGCATTGCATTTAGACCTTGCTGAAACTCTGCCTGCCTTGTCCTTTGGACTGTATTTCTGTATTTTGCACTTTGTTAGATCTCAGTCTGCCCTGACTTTCTTTTGGATTTGATTGCTGCGGTCGTTCTGGACTTTTGTAAGACATTGGTGCTTGTTTCCTTAGGCCTCCCTGTGTCAGGTCCTAACCTCTGCCATACTTATCACCCTAAGCCTGCACTACCTTCAGCTTAAACCCTGGGGCCACGCAAGTATTGGTGAGCAACTCACGTTTTATAAAAACGGTGGATGCTGGAGGTGAAGACCTCTGCAAGCAGTTTCTGCAGATCTTATCGCTGGAATACCAATATCGTAACACATAATTATCTTGTAAGTGAGAGTCTACTGTTGTTATGTTATTAGGTCCCACAGAAAAACCACCACATAAACACCAGGAAAGTGCTGCAAATAAAAAATCCAAAACGCGTTGTGCATGGATACAATTTCCTCTTTTCCACAAAAGACAATATCATTCCTATAACCCCTGTTTCACTGGCAGGTTTCACTAACGATACAATCTCCGATGCTATGAGAACAGATGTGTATAACCCATATGAACCAAATTAAAATAAGTTTTTATAGATCAAATATAAGTATAAATTAGTTCATCTAGATCAAACATTAAAATATAACTCTAGATCAAGCTGATATATTTAATGGGGAACACATACTTTTTCTATGCATTCACACATACATTTTTTTTTTATATCTCCCAGTGGTGAGAAAGCAACATAATCAGCATGGTGTGACATGATTCAAGGATAGAATAATATTTGTGTGATGATTTATGGATAACAGTACATGTACCATCATCTCCATGACGTCAGCTTTTGCTATCAGACCGGCCTTAACCCGCTTCTAGAGGGATCAGATGAGTAACAGGTTGGCTGGAAAATGTCAAGACTTGTTATTTTATTCTATTCTTGTATGGAAAGTGAATTGGTTCCAGGAGCTATTTTTAAGACGTAGAACGTCACGTTTGATAAATGGACCCCTATAGCTGACCTGCTTATGGAACATTCTAAAACACAGTGATCTGATTATTTGAGGAGCTGGCACCACTTTCTATGTAGAGAAAAGGTGAGTTGGTAATTATGCACATAGGCTTCCTGATAACCAGTTCCGCATCGCTCTTAAAGTTAATAATGTCCACCCAAATTACTGTAAAAGAATCACCACACTGTTGCTGCTGAAAAGTTCCCAGTCCCTCAAGGGGACAATTTCTCAGGAGAGCGGGATCAAAAGACTAAAACAAAAGCATTAAAAAATCTACTAGATGAACTGTAATAACATATAAACCATCACAGGCATTCAAAAGAAAACCCTGTTCATCTGTTAGATTGACATTGTCTATAGTATATTCAGGGCTGGCGCTATCATTGGGTGAACCTAGGTTGGAGCAAGAGGGCTCCGATGGTCAGTGCCAATGTTATCAATAGGGTAGAATCATGGCAGAGATAGGAAGGATGATATTGTATTCCAGAGGAGGTGGCAGCTATCTATAGATGCGGGATTAGAGCACAGACCAGAGTGTTTAACACTTACGGTGATGAATGGCTGAATTTAGATTGCACACAATACCCAAATTTGGTAGGATATGATTGGAGCTATTGATAGACTGTGGTCAATCTGGGCAGGTATGCGCCATACCGCCACTTCTCCCACTGCTTTTTGGCCAAAATGAATCAATATTATGCTTTACTCCCAAACGCTGTCTCCCTTCCTGTGTGCCTGTATCGTTGGCCCAACGCATAGTTCGGGGCAGGGGGGTGGTACAGTATGCTTGGGATACCGAAATGGTGAGCAATCAGGCTAGCAATCTGCTCCACGCTCCTGCACCATTTGCCCCTTTTACCCTGGTGCATGCCGGCTATCCAGTGGATGTTGCCTGCGACTGGTGGAGGAGGCTTTGCACCACAGTGCCGACCCTGTTTCCCAAGGAGCCGCCCAGCCTGTAGGATGTGTAGGTAATATCCTTTACACTGCGCTCAACCAGACCAGGCCACACAAGCTAAATAACAGCAGCAATAAGACCAAGGTATCCCTCATTGACTAGCCAATTATACAGAACATAAAATGTATTTTTGTGCTTGTATTAGCCTTCAGTTAATAATGGGGTATATGTACACACATACAATGATGTTACAATAATGTAGAGAAACAAATGATACATATGACTATAAAACCTTATAGCACTGATGACAAAGCGAATGGCACTTTGAAGAGGAGATTTAGGAACAATGTTAGTAGTTCTATTGATTAATGTTCAAATAGATCCATTGAATGGAAATGGAAGATGATCATATCATAGTAGATCAATATTGCTAGTTTTAATATCCCAACTGTAGATGCTGTTGTCATAGAATTTCAAGAGGTATCTATGGACTCAATGAGATGTTCAATTTATCCACAATGTCACACAGAATGTATATAGACCTCAAAAAACACCAGAGAAAAAGAGACCAGATCAGGGGCTCATGAAAGGAAATGGAACATGGATATAGATGCAATTCCACGTGACAGGTGCCGTCCCATGTGTGAAGAATCTGACAACGTGCGCAGATTGCACCAGGTAAGTGCGGGGGGAGGGGTGTGTGTTAGTATGCTAATTAATGTGTGTGTGGGGGGGGGCAGTGTATGAATGTATTGGGGGGCAGTATATGAGTGTATTGTGTGTGTGTGTGTGTGTGAGGGGGCTGGCAGTATATGAATGTATTGTGTGTTTGTGTGGGGGGGGCAGTATGTGAATGTAGTGTGTGTGTGTGGGGGGGGCAGTATATGAATGTATTGGGGGGGGTCAGTATATGAGTGTATTGTGTGTTTGTGTGGGGGGGGCAGTATGTGAATGTATTGTGTGTGTGGGAGGGGGGAGGAGGGGCAGTATATGAATGTATTGTGTGTGTGTGTGTGTGTGTGTGTGTGTGGGGGGGGCAGTATATGAATGTATTGTGTGTGTGTGGGGGGGGGTCAGTATATGAATCTATTGTGTGTATGTGTGTGTGGGGGGGCAGTATATGAATGTATCGTTTGTGTGTGTGGGGGCCAGTATATGAATGTATTGTGTGTGTGTGTGTGTGTGTGTGGGGGGGGGCAGTATATGAATGTATAGTGTGTGTGTGGGGGGGGGGTCAGTATATGAATCTATTGTGTGTATGTGTGTGTGGGGGGGCAGTATATGAATGTATCGTTTGTGTGTGTGGGGGCCACTATATGAATCTATTGTGTGTGTGGGGGGGGGGGCAGTATATGAATCTATTGTGTGTGTGTGTGTGTGGGGGGGGGGGGGGGGCAGTATATGAATGTATCCTTTGTGTGTGTGGGGGCCGGTATGTGAATCTATCATGTGTGTGTGTGTGGAGGGGAGGGGAGGGGGCAGTATATGAATGAATTGTGTGTGTGTGGGGGGGAGGGGGGCCAGTATATGAATGTATTGTGTATGTGTGTGAGAGGGGCCAGTATAGGAGGAGTGTAATGTGTGTGGGAAGGGCCAGTATATAAGTGTAATATGTGTGAGGGAGGGGGGGGGGTCTTAATATAATGTGGAAAGTAGGCTATTAATTTAATCGAGGAGTGCAGGTGGGGGCTAATTATTGGATGATATTTTATTTGTGGGGTGATGGTGGGGCAATTTAATTTAATAGTGGGTGCTATGAATTTAAGATGGAGTAATTGGACCTTTAATTTAATGCTGGGGTGGTGAGCTATTAGTTGACTGTGGGGCTGTTTGGGGAGAATGAGGTCTATTTATTAAATGTGATTATGAATTATTTAATGCCTGAGATTGTTGTGGGAAATGGTTATTTTTGTTAAACATAAATGCTATTTAAATTATTGCTGGGGTTGTTTGGAGGGAGGGAAATAGGTCTATTTATTAAATGTGTATACTATTAATTTAATGTTGGAGGGGGCTGGAGGGAGGCCTAATTATAAAACGTGGGTGCTATTTTCATTTAACATCGGGGCTGGTTGGAGTTTTCTAAGTTACATGTACCCATTTTTTTCCAAATAGGGCCCCCAACATTCCAGGATCCAGACAAGCAGCAACTGATCTATAGACACCAGCAGCCACAGGTGGTGAAAGTGACAAGAACAGGTAGGAGAGAGCAAGACAGTCTGCCAACTGTCCTGAATCTGGTGGGGCAGTCCCGAATTTGGGTGACTCTCACTTAGTCAGTATTTGGTCTGACTAGAAGGACAGTTGCCTGTGTATTTCTCTAAAATGATAACCATGTTACATCATAGGGGCCCCCTTGTCTAAAGTACCCCCGGCGCCCCAGAGCCTTAATCCAGCTCTGGGTCAGGGTGTCAGATTGACACCTAGTGCTCTGCTTCTCCTTCCTACTTCCACTATTTACCAATAACCCTATTGGTATATAGTGTGAAGGAAAAAACAAGCCCTTTTGCTGGCAAAAACATCAGTGCGCGTATTTACTAAACTGCGGGTTTGAAAAAGTGGAGATGTTGCCTATTGCAAGCAATCAAATTCTACTTATCATTTATTTAGTACATTCTGCAAAATGACAACTTTAATCTGATTGTTTGCTAAAGGCAACATCTCCAAACCTGCAGTTTAGTAAATATACCCCCAGGTTTTTAAAGCAAAAGGGCTTTTTGCATTTTGATAAATCAGCCCCTATGTTCAGTACTGTAAAAGAACATTATTATATAACCTATTGCTATATGATTTATACCCATTATAATCAGCCAGGTATGTGTAAAAATAAATAAATAAAGCGCTGTAGGGAGAAGGAACATATAAAATAAAATGCAATATAAAGTGAGGTTTGTTTTTTGTTGCATTATTTGTTTTCATTATTTAAGATTTACATTTATAATAAAGTATCGCTGGGTTAAGGAACACTAAAATATCCTCTTTTTATATTGATAAATATATAATGTACCGAAAGCCACCCTTTAAGTATGGGCCGCTACTTATCATCATCATCACCATTTATTTATATAACGCCACTGATTCCGCAGCGCTGTACAGAGAACTCACTCACATCAGTCCCTGCCCCAATGGGGCTTACAGTCTGAATTCCCTAATATAGACACACACACTAGGGTCAATGTGATAACAGCCAATTAACCTACCAGTATGTTTTTAGAGTGTGGAAGGAAATCGGAGCACCTGGAGGAAACCCACGCAAACACAGGGAGAACATACAAACTCCTCACAGATAAGCCATGGTCGGGAATTAAACTCATGACTGCAGTGCTGTAAGGCAGAAGTGCTAACCACTAGGCCACCGTGCTGCCCTATTAAACTTACTTATGGGCCAGTGCTATGGGCTTGCCCCCCGGGCTAAAGTCTGCTAGCCTACCCCTAGAATCATTACACATTGAATGTAAAATATTATCAGATTCCACAGCTGGTATTTCAGTTTTCAGGCATTTTTAAAACTGCAGCATTATACTTCTGGAAAATCTGGGTATAGGTTGAAATATAACATAAAGTTTGGTATTTGGAGGAAAATACGACAGTAAAGACATATTGAGCAGGGTGTCATGCTAGTCAGGCATTCAGTCTAAGCTGTTGCTTGATGTTTTAAATGTTTTTTTGTGTGTGTTTTTTCCTTAGCGCCGTAGCCTGAGGTGAGGTGCGTTTCCAAAGCAACCACAATGATGAACGATCCTCCTCTCCCTCTCTCCCTGCCTCTGTACATTCTACACAGAAGCCAAGCTGTATACAGATGCTGAGAGTGCAACAGAATTCCCCCCTTGCATTCTCTCAGCGCTGAAGTGTCCAGCAGTGATACCTCACAGGTAATAAACAAGATATTATTATTTTTTCGAGCTAAATGACCATTTTGTTTGACTAAGGCATAATAATCTAGTTGCACTTGAACATGTCAAAAATATGTGTGCGTGTGTGTGAGTGTGTGAGGTAACAAGGGAGACAAGCTTTTGATATTAATTTAACGTTTTTTTGTGTCAAGTTTCATTAACCTGCTCACCCCTACAACTTCTGTCAGGTCAGTTTAAACTGCACATTTTTCCATCAGGTAAAATAATGATAGAGTGAACTGAGCTGACCTCTACAGCTGAGAAAATATCAATGTAAAATAATGTATGTTTTTTAATTATCAAAGCAGCCATTTTGTGGTCTCAAACGATATTCAACATATTTATACACTAAAAAAATAAAAAAAAACAGTGTAGAGGCACTTTGTGCCTCATGCCTCAATACTATCACTGGTTACTAGTGGATTGATAGGACTGCATTTTCAAGTATTCCCACAAAATTGATGCCTCTACTGTGCAGGAGATGGGTACACTTTAAATTTGCCTTCCCCCCCAAGAAACTTAATGCAATGGAAAGCAACTTTGTGGTCTGTGGAACTTTACGTTCCAAATAAGTGTAGCGTGGACACAACCATTGTTAGAGTGTAAGCTCTTCTGTGCAGGTTTCTCATTCTTGTCGTGTCCCTAAGTTGTGTATATTTTAAAATGATGTCCTAGTTTAGTAATCTGCAGTAATAACTATGGGACCTACTGTAGCTTTTCATTTCGTAAAAGGGTTGTCCATTTTCAGAAAACTCCCCTTATGTGTAGTAAACAGGGGGTCCCCCCCCTCCCTTCTTGAATATGAGCGGATAAAGATGAGTTGGTGTACCAGCTTTGGATAACTAGGATGAACGGAGGGCAGGTTACATTAAAGTGTGTTGTCCAATATCCAAACTCTTATTACATGATAGATATTTGTAATATAAATGAACAGTTGTTAGATAAATAACTAGTCCTCAGCTATTATTTATTTGATGTAATCACCATACTTCTCGCCTCAGAACACGTACATGAAAACCCAAACAAAACATTGTTATCTGTGAAACGCAGCCACACTTAATTAGCTCTTTCTCTTTATCAGAATTCTTTTTTTTGCAGAACATTTTTCGCATTACAGAATATCCCAAAAATGTCACACTATTTTGCTGCAAAAAATGTGACCTTCATGTATACTGACATATGTAAAAAATACTTTATATTATAAATGGCATGTAGCCATGTATTCCATCTCGTTGTTGGGAGTCACAAATTGCCAAAAAATGTAGAGTAAATGGAACAGTTTTGTTTATGTTTTTTAGGCAGCTCAGAGACGTACCCTTACCTTTATATTTTCATGTAGTTATGTTAAGGAGTAAAACGTGGTAGAGTATTTCTTGCCCTTCCTAACACAAACTGTAAAATGCTGCTAATATAGGACAAAAAGCTCCAACAGCATAGCATAGAATGTCAGTTATTTACTTGTTTGCGTAAACCTACCTAGATAATGAGTTTCTGGATAAGAGACACCATACCTCTATTTAAATCTACGCATACAGAGCATTTGTTACCTAGGAGAATGTCCCATCAGACTTCTGCATTTCTTAGGATGCATAATAGAGAATAATCATACATGTTAGCAGCTTTTTGAAGCTGGTAAATAGATAGGGGAAGTTATATGTTGGGCGTGTGTACTTAAGTCGATTTGTTGGTTGTGATTTATGGACAAGGACTTTTGTCTGCATATCTCCATACAGAACAGGATTTCTCTGGTTATGATGCGGAGCACAAGCATTGGAAATAGGGAAAAAACTTATCTTGGGCAGGACTTGGTCACCATTGCAGGAAAAAACATTTTATGGTTACTAAAGCTTGGCTGAAACCCATAGCCGTCAATCAGATAATAGCTGTCATTTTTCTAGTACAGTTTAGAAAGTAGAAACAATAGCAGTAGACAGTTGTGGGCATATCATTGTTTTACTAAAGATACCCTTCGGTATCTTGACTCAAGTGAACCACGAGCTGCCACTGGCTTTCAATCCAAAGATGGCGGACATGCGACACCGCGAGTCACTCGCCAGGGCTCTGGTGTTTATATTAATAGCCAATCATTTACCTTACTATAGAAAGGTTTGATGCCTACTAAATGTGGCCCATTTGGATACATTTTAATAATAATTAAGCAAGTTCTGTTTATAACATCACAGGTCAATGAACGAGTACAGAACTACCATAGCTGCTGAGGCTATGGGGACCATGACTTCTCTGCCAAAGCCCCATTGGGCAATAAATGGGGCCCCACAAATGTCTAGTTACACCCCTGCACATGAATGTCATGTCACATGGGGGTGCATTTCAGACTTTTTGTGTGTACTTGCTTTGTAATGCTATAGTTGACAAGAAGAAGCTCTATATTATATATATATATATATATATATATATATATATATATATATATATATATACATACATACCAGAACACAACATTGTCAGTATAACGTCAGTCTTGTTCTGGTATAAAGTGGGTGACACATCATTTAGGATTTTTATGGTTTTTTCGTGTGCAGGGAATATCTGTGGTGGTATAAGATGTTTGTTTGTTTTTTTAAGCCAAATACAAGATTTCCAACATTCCTAAATCACAGGTAATAAAGGCGATTCATCCTTAACATTCATTTACAAATTTCTGTAGACAGGGGCCACAAACATAATTATCTAAACGTTAGTAAATCAACCAATCAGATGTTTCTTCATTCTCCTAACTGCAGCAGCAACATAATAGAATTGTATTTTTGCTTTTTATAAAACAGCCTGTGTGCATTCTAGTCTCTTAAAGAGGTACTTGAAATTTACAGCTAGTATTAATGTTCCTTTAAAGGAACATGAATACTAGCTGTAAATTTCAAGTACCTCCTTATGAGACTGTCACAGGAACAGAATGCACACAGCCTGTTTTATAAAAAGCAACAAAACAATTCTATTATGTTGCTGCTGCAGTTAGGAGAATGAAGAAATCATCTATTTGGTTGCTGTGGGTTACTGCAAATTTGTGCACAATGTAATTAAATAAGTTTTGGTGCCTCCCTGGTATTGTTCAAATAGCCTGTAATAAATATATCAAGGGAGCTGCATAGTGCTTAAACGGTACCGTACAAAGGGCAAAAGCTTGTACTCAACATGATTAAATACAATGTTGAGTATATTAAGTTACACAGGGGAACGAAGATAATACACACATATTCAGATATATACAGTATTTGTGAAAGTTTATAGGGTCTATCCTCGTCTCTCTACCTCCACTTATCTTTAAGGATTAATAGTATACCTACAGTAAAACCTTTCCTACCATGAAGGACCACTGAACCTAAACCGGAGTTCTATAAAACAGCCAGTAATAACAATCACACGCCTATAAGTTAAAGCTTCAGACATATCTGAGGTTAAGTTTTAGTCATGGGGCAATTCTTCATCTTAGGCAATGCAGCTTCTCCTACAAGACTCACATTGCACCTCCCAGAGTATGAAATGATTGGCTACAGGGAACAATAGCTTTACTACTGTTGTATTGTGAATGCATGGTTCTACATCTCAAGTCAAGCTTTGGGATCCTTTACATAATAAATTATATATATATTATTATTATTTATTATTACCATTTATTTATATAGTGCTGATTCCGCAGCACTGTACAGAGAACTCACGCACATCAGTCCCTGCCCCATTGGAGCTTACAGTCTAAATTCCCTAACACACACACACAGACTAGGGTAAATTTGTAAGCAGCCAATTAACCTACCAGTATGTTTTTGGATTGTGGGAGGAAACCAGAGCACCCGGAGGAAACCCACGCAAACACGGGGAGAACATACAAACTCCTCACAGATAAGGCCATGGTCGGGAATTGAACTCACGACCCCAGTGCTGTAAGGCAGAAGTGCTAACCACTTAGCCACCCTTCTGTTCTGTATACTTCACATTCCGTGAAATAAAAAATAAACCCGGTTCAATCTGAATACAGCGCTCGGGGGTATAACATGGGCTGTGTGTACATACCATTTTAAAGGTTGTTTACTGTAAACATTAATATAGGGTCAATATAAAAATGGTAAATTAAATGAAAAGAGGGAGGGGGGAAAAATAAAAAGTTGGTGAGGGGTGGGGAAGGGACTGGATCTGGAGATAAGTTCAGCCTCACATTCTGCAGAGGTTGGATTGACGAGCCAAAAGGTATTTTTTCCTCCAGTTTGTGTCTTTGGAGGAAATAAAACAGAAGCAGAAACAGTACATTGGAAATGTTTGGTACACAACAGCGCCAGCTTGTGGCATATATATGTTACTACAGGCAGTAAAACATGATAAAGAGGTACAGAAATTCTATACATGTGGAGCAACATTTATTGCAATAAAGTGGCAATCCTAATCCAATTTGTTAAAATCTCTAGTTTAGCTGATTGGCACAGGATATGCTGAGTAAAAAAATAATCTGTGCCACGTAGCGCTATACTCACTACTATAAACACTACTCCATCTGTACACGGGCAAGACAAGTGGAACAAAAGTATGATTGAAATGGAGAATGATTTTGTGTAGCAGTAAAATAGACACATCGAGATATAGTCCACTTTAAGCAATCTGAATATTTCCTGTGAGCCTATCACAGCACTGTTATCTGTTAGATTATACAGGTCTTCACAACACAGACCATATTTACCATTAAAAAAAAATCACACAGAAAGTGGCTTTGGGTTTTATTCAGAAATATACATTAGAACCCATGATATAAAAACAAGTAGTTGTAATATAACAATTTAGATTCATTGTCTGTCATTTTCCCAGGATGCATTGTTGAGAGATGAATGTCCAGCTCTGAGTCTGGTCACCGTGGCAACATGAACTTCCCACTTGTCAGTCATCTAACCAAGGGAAACCTAACACTCCAGCAGAGAGAAGACCCTGCGGACACCGGGCTGTGGGAACCTCATACTGTAATTGTCGTGGTCATTTTCGGGCTTGTCTGTCTCCTCCATTTGACAGCATTTCTGTACACCGTCTGCTTGCAGAGCTATGTGAATGCTGGCTCCCAAGGCTTTGCACACCCAATACATTACATAAGAAAGGATGGTGAGAACAAAATGTTTTACAGATTCATGTCCCACTTGTTGATTAACCATCCTGACACTCAACCAAAAGAGAGAACCCCAATAATGATCGATATGTGATCACATCATCTGCTTTTATTTTCTTCCCCAAAACGTCATGTATCCATGACCTAGGTCATAACATTCTTTTTTTTTTTTTAGAACCTTTCTTAAATGGAGACACATATACGACAACTATAAGTGTATAGTATGGCACATACAGTAGCTATATATCCACCCCACACTCTAAATATGCAAAGGATTGTGGGAGATTACTTGAATCATCTTTAGGGATACAGATGTAAATCATTGGGATATTATGCTTTCCTATACCTACAAACACTTCTGTGAATCTAGCAGCTTGTCAATGGATCAGGCAAAGGATTCTGGGAGAAGTTGACCAATTCATTTGTAACAGTTTTAAATGGAGGCAATGCTAAGAAAAAAAATAAAATAAAAATAGAGTGTTAAGTGTTGATTCTCCTACCCACATCTCTAGATTCTTAAAAAAAAAAAAAAAAAAATTTGAGGCACAACACTTCCAGCATGAGCATGACTTTTGATGCTTGGGGAGCGGTTTCATTGTAGGTTCTTTATTATAGATAAGCTGGTCGTTCTATATTGTGTTTTCACTCTGTTTTCTTGATGGCTCACCGGTAGTAACTGTGAGAAACCATGTCAGCAAAGTGCAGCCTCAAGCTGTCAGTGTGGCAATATTAGCATAGGCCGATATTATGAGAGCATTCATAGGGTTTAACAATTAGAATAATATATTTTTACAGAATTGTTTCCAGTGGTAAAGACTCCCCCTACACCTGTGCAAACCATACAAAGACTGAAAATAAGATAACCAGCCAGCCATACTTTCAAATCATTTCCACCTGCACCTAGAAGCCAGATGCCTGTTTATAAACACCGCCTGGTGGCGTAATAGAGGAGATCCTGTGATCACTTCTGTTCCCCGATTTGCACCTGGAACAAGTGATGAAATGTTATCACCATAGGAGTATGAGAATACAGGAGCCCAGTTTACCAGCCACACACAGGAACATTGCAGGTGTAGGTTTAAAAAAAATAATGGCTTTCTGCCCATCGATGTAACAGCCGCCTAATGAGGCAGGGTTGCAGTCTTTTTATGCACCTACACCTCAGTTAAGACTTTTGTTATTGTCTCATTTATAAAATCTCATGTGTTTTATTTTTATACATAAAATGTGTACATTTTACTTTAAACACCATGTACAGAGTAGGCGAGAGTGGATATCTAATGTATTTAGAATACCACAGTATATTACAGGATAAGTGTTGAAACTAAACAGAATCCAAAAAAGTGTGAGCTAGCGTTATAATACACAAGTGTTGTTAATATCTATATAAACGCCTATGTCTGTATAAACAGTGAGTGTCATCACTTCTGTATCCATTGGCAAAATGTGTACAGTATAAAGAATAGAGCTCCCCCTCTTGTAGATGATTGCAGATATTAGAAGTTACAGATTTCTGTCCCTGTTCACGTTCACGTTCATAGAAATCTTCAGTGGAGAGCAGATCGTTTACGAAGGGAGACGACAATAACACATTTCAATTTACACAAACACTGGGCTGTTGCAGGGAAACATTAAATACCATAATTTTACCTCCAAGCTTCAAATGAGGCAGAAGATTTAAAAAAAAAAAAAAAGCCTCCACATGTGTATTTAGATTTATTTTTCCCCACATACTAAAAACAGTCCTAAAATGTGACAGACTATAAACGGATGCTCAGATGACCATCGTCATCAAATGTGTAAAAACTGAGGTAAAGAATGTTAGAACGTTTGTGTATTCATACAGGCACATGTATAGAATGAAAATTCCATAGAAGACCAATAATTGGCGCACACACACACTGGTGACAATTCAAGAGGGAAGGGGGATCATAACTTTGAATATCAGTTTTTAGCAGACAAAGGAATCCATTTTGAGGCAGGTTCTCTCCCGCCAAACAGCTTGGCCATAGTTGCTGGGCAATGGTATTGACAATGTACAAACATTTTGAGTAATCACTGCCCTTCATCCAGTGCCAAGCATCTCAGACACAGATATATGATGGGTTATGTAATTGAAATAACTTGGTCCAATATCTCTGATTTTGTAATGTCACCATCTGGCAGAATGGCACATTAGGATAAGAGGATGGTTTTTAATTTATGTCCAACTATTGTGTGCCTGTCACCTACACATGAAGATGGCAACCCATCACATTATTAGGAAAGCATCACAGCAGACTGTTGAATCTCAGTGATGTCTCTGATTCCACAATGACTGGCTAAAGATTCCTAAAGGTTGACAGGCCACAAAATAGCTGCCACCATTATCTGTAGGAGAAAGGGGCGCAATAAGACATCCAACAACATCAGAAGTAAGGTAACTGGAAATACATAAGTTGCTTAAAAATAAGCATGAATGACACATCTGATAATTGATTGGTTCTTCCTGTGAGAATGGCACAGCAGGTTAAAACAAAATGGTTTCCAATGTATCCTGTTTTTTATATGAGACATAAAAAATAAAAATAAAAAAAAGCACAAAAACAAAAAACACAAGACAAAAACACAGCTTGTATATTTCCATGAGCTTAGCATAAAAACATGTTTTCTGCAGTGATCTGCTTAGAGTAAAAAAAAAAAGTTTGAAACAACTGCTGGAAACCATTTCCCAGCAGCAATACACATTTCCCGTAAGTCCTTTTGGTCATGAAGACCTAAAATATATTTATATTTATTTCCTGTAAAAAGTTTTGCACAGAGTTCGAGGCTAAACCTGAGAAAATGGGAGGGATGGAGTAAGATTCTTGGACGGTTTCTGGATAGAACCGGGGCCTTTCTTGGGAGGTTCTTCGCACATTCCGTCAAGACGATGCGCTGGCTGTTTCCGTCCTGCTTTGGAAGTGGTGGTTTGTGGTGTTGGCAAGGGAGGAGTCATTTGGGGCGTTGACACAGTCAGCCTGCTAGAAATAAGAGGAGATCATGCCTCTATTACATTTAATGAAGTTGGGAAGCATTTTCAATCAATACAAGATGTATAAAGACGCAAGACTACACACACACACACAATGTGGTATGCCATATATACGTACATTTCTTCGGAAGAGCCTCTGGAGCAGGCTACGTTTTGGTGGCTCAGGAAGTTGCTGCCAATCAAGATCTGAAGATCGGGTCCCATTTTGGCCAAAGACATTGAGATCCTTGAAGCATTCAGTCTCAATCATCTGTCAATACAAATACAAACACAAACATCAGTGGGACAAAAAAAAAACCAAATAGTGAGAATTTCCAACACTGTCACCAAAACGCTTTGCCTTTATTCTGCACTCTTGCGTTTCCCCAAAAGCCGTCAACAGCAGAAAGCTCTCACATGGTCATAGTTGTAGTTCCAAATGTTCCATTCAGTTTGTGAACCACCACAAATATGATTTATTAACATTTATTCTAGGACTTCTAAAGTTGAGGAATATACAAATTGTGTACTCGTCCAGAGATTATGCTCAGTGTTGTCCCCATCACCTATTTCCCCAGGTGCTTCACACGGCTGTTTTTTCTTGGAGCCCAACAGAGCTCTATTATAATAGAATAAAACATTGTTTCTCCTATTACAACAGGCACTACAGCCAGCAGTGTGTGTGTGTTAGACCACTGATCACCAGTCCAGGCAGGTGTGGGCAGTAACCTCCAAAATCTTTCAATATTATTGCAAATTACTACAACTACCCGCACCCAGCTACATCTTACTGCCAACCAGCTGGCAAAATTTTATAAGGAGAACACCAATTCTCAATAAGTGTCATAATAAACGTATCCAAGTTTATAAAACAGGGCAGCGTTCTGAAGGCCTTCTGCCTCTGTTTTTCCTAGACTCAGGAGGTTTCTAGATACTGAAAGAGGGGAACAATCATTCATTTGCAGACCGTTCTATATGGAATGCTGCACAGGGATACATGGAAGTGAACTGCTTGTTATAGTCACTTTACACAGGGACCAGTGCCCTACACCTGGGCGTATGGTGCACATACATGTACAACCTTGAAGCCGAGGGATTAAAGGAACCAATACATAAAACACTCACCTCATTCTGCCAGGGGATTGGCACACAGCCTGTTGCAAACTTTACGTAAAAATCATTGTCCGTTTTATCCAAATTGACCCCTTTAACCGTTGAAAACTGCTCAATGTCCAACACATCCTTACAGTACACCGCCCGGGGCTGAGAAAAGAGCAACATATAGTTACATGATCACGCCAACAATACATACCCCAATTACAAAAATGACTACCTCCCATTATGCTATATTTATGTAATAAGTGCAATCTATGGTAAAAATTAAACTAGCGCTCTTTGGATAGACCAACATTTCTCAGTCTATTACCAGTTGTAGATAAGTAGCAGTCACACTCTGGGCCTTTACATACAACTATGAAGTTGGATTCACACCTCCCCTTTTAGTTTAAACATTTCATACTTCTCCAAACAAAAAGAAAACAAACCAAAACCTTCAGTTTTAAGCCCAGGTCTGAGACTTCACAACCTAAACCTAGTCCATCAGACAAATGCCCTCATACACCACACTTACATCCGGCACAAAGGACGGTTTCATGATTCCAGCCTCCAGCCTCTTGAAGTTGATGTTCCTGAGAAACAGATGCTGCTTCACCTGACTGGAGCCCTGCTCACCGCACCCCAGCCTCTGCATTGGGTCCTTGGCCAATAGCTGCAAGCAGAAAGCAGGAAACCGTGTGATCTCTTCCCACTATGTGGTATGGAACCTCTCATACACCGTGTGATCTCTTCCCACTATGTGGTATGGAACCTCTCATAAACCATGTAATCTCTTCCCTCTATGTGGTATGGAACCTCTCATAAACCGTGTGATCTCTTCCCTCTATGTGGTATGGAACCTCTCATAAACCATGTAATCTCTTCCATCTATGTGGTATGGAACCTCTCATAAACCGTGTGATCTCTTCCCTCTATGTGGTATGGAACCTCTCATAAACCGTGTGATCTCTTCCCTCTATGTGGTATGGAACCTCTCATAAACCGTGTGATCTCTTCCCACTATGTGGTATGGAACCTCTCATAAACCGTGTGATCTCTTCCCACTATGTGGTATGGAACCTCTCATAAACCGTGTGTTCTCTTCCCTCTATGTGGTATGGAACCTCTCATAAACCGTGTGTTCTCTTCCCTCTATGTGGTATGGAACCTCTCATAAACCGTGTGATCTCTTCCCACTATGTGGTATGGAACCTCTCAAACCGTTAAACAGAGTCCTTACATTTTAAGAGGACATCAACACTACCAAGCATTAGGAACCAATGACATTACTGGTTTGCTTCATACACTTCCTGAAGAGGCAGACGAGATGTGGTACATCTTCACTTGAATAATCTGCCACTTCACTTACCATCTTACAAATGGACATTGTGTCCTCCGTGAACTTGTCAGAATAAGATTCTTGGTCTTCCTGTACTCTCTTTTCCACCTCTTCCCTTTTCACCCTTTCTTTCCGTGCACGAAACGGAGACTGTCCCTCAATCATCTCGTATATGAGGCAGCCCAGCCCCCACCAGTCAGGGCTAAAGGTGTATCTCTCATTTTTGATCACTTCTGGAGCTGAAAGAAAACAGATAGAGAGCAGGTCTGTCAGCTGCATGGATCTACACTCATGGGGAATGGAGAGAGTGACAGCAGTTGACCGAGGCACTCACCCATGTATCCCACCGTTCCTACTCTCCCTCGGATGGTCTCTCCATTTGGAATTTTGATGGCCAACCCCAAGTCTGAGATGCGGATATGACCTGGGAGGAGAACACAGGATAAGCTTTACATCTGCCACCCTATAACAAAGTTCACACAAAAAACCACTAGTACACTGATAAGAGGCCTCTAGGGGGGGGTAGAGCCAAGTGTACGATAAGAGTAACCAGTTACCGCAGAGCTAGAAAAGAACAATGTTGCAGATCTCCCATCTGGCTAAAGGAGCCACTATCTCAATAAGAACAACAATGAGTCTGAGTGTTTTCATTATATTCATATCTCACACATGATAAACACTGACAATATAGTGCTGACAGATGCGGCGTGTGCTGGAATTTTTCCAGCCAAAGAAATGCAAGTTTTCATACGCTATCTATTTGCCTGTACTATATTGCTGCCCATAGAGGCCGACTAATGAACTCTCACATGCAATTGGCTACATTACTTATTAAGAACTTCAATGTTAAATGGTGGCATTCCAGACACAAAACATGCGTTCTGCATGCACCAACTAAGCTTCTGTGACACGGGTATTGATGTGGATAACCATTTGAGAGGGGCAGACACCACCACCGATCTACATGTTTATTGCAGTCAACATTTCAGTAAATGTTATAATATGCAGAATAAAGTAAATATCTGAAATGAAATGCCAACCAGAGGCATATCAATTATAATAAGGTTATATATTTCAGAATGGCCAATATGTGCCCACGTGTAGGACCACTAAACTACAAGTGTAGTTTGCTGAAATGCTACACTGGCACTTTACAGGCTATATGCCACTGTCATGTATTCCCTTCAGCTCATAATTTATATAGTGCCTTTCTCCCAACAAGAAACAATGCGCTTTACATTGTTACATATGATGAGCTGCCAATTTGGGCGTGCTCAGCTGCTATGCTTCACATCAGTACCTGCACCATAGGAGCTTACATTCTAAATTCCCTACCACACATGTACATCTTGTCAGTAGCCAATTAGCCTACCAGTATGATTTTGGACTGTGGGTTACCTCCAACTCCTTCAGTTTGCTTCCACAAACACAGAGCATTGACTACTTCTAGAGTTTGTATGTTCTCACTAATATTTGCTGCTTCTAACCATGCTAACACTTCACATATTCTCTATAGTAATATACGTCTAGAGTGTCAGTTAGTATAAATTCTTTAGTTTATTTGTAGGCTCAAGTACCACCCCAACGTATTTGATTCTACGCTCACAAACGAGACACCTAAGCAAGTCACTCAAATATGTTTGTTTTCTTCTAAAATTGATAAAGTGAATAGAGAAGTTGAGAAAAAGGACATCTCCTTGAGGTTGGATCCTAGTAAGCAAAATGCCTACTAAATATGTCCTAAAATATATGGACGTTTTTTGGTTTGTTTTATTATGTAATGCAAAACATCAGACCAACTGGGAGGGCAATAAACTGGAAGTACTGGGGGTATATGGGGACTTCTAGACCTTATGCAAATTAGAGATGCGTATTGGAACTCCCGGCTTCATGGATGCAATGATGGTTCCCTGTAACTATTCTGAATTTGGAGAATCACATCTGTTGAGGAGTTTCAAGTTCTGGACAGTAACACTAACCAGTCCATTTTGAACACTACAAAGATATTAAGATATTAAAATAGTAAAATCCAGAAACTGATAAAGACGACTGATTTGAAGAAACTCTCGGAACATCTGTAAATGCCATATTTCAATGTAGCTTCATCGGGGCAGACAATAGCAGTTGTGGAAAACCAATATAAGTACTGGACCTTTCCTCTAAGGTTTCTTGATTACATGCTAAAGTGAGTGGTTAGCCCCACAAAGTGACTGGACAGTATGAAGCTTCAGTGGCTAAGAGACCTTAAGGGGTTAAACCAAGGAAATTAATTTTTACCCATCTTGAACGGTTTATAATCCTTTGTCCACCACCAACTGGGTCAAGCTTTTCTGAGAGCCTCTTATCTCCCAATTCAGTAGAGTCCAGCAGAGGGCCCAGCAGGGAAGTCGGTGGAGACCTGGGTTACCATCAAAACCCCTCAAGAGAAGTGAGTGACTGGTGTACTACAGCCATATCTAGAGCATTGGTGAAGCAAAGTGTAGGCTGTACAGATCCGCCAGTGACATCTGCTGGACTAATATGGCACCTGAATAAGGAAGATGGGGAGAAGAGAAACGGGGAAGTCACCCCTGATATTAGTCCTATGACCCTGAACTTGGCTCAAGGGTGTAGAAGTGTCTCCCCAACACACAAATAGGAGGAGGGGAGGTCACTGAGAAAACCTAGCAGTAGAGAAGCCTCAGGCCCATTTACAGCCTGGATCTGGGACTGATCAGCGAGAGGTTCCACAAAACAAATAAAAGCATAGAGTGAGCGGAGTTCAGATGAAAGAGACCCGCGGCCTCCTCTAAAAAGGGTCCTTTTCACTCCTTTATATGGTGCTACATCAGAAGGCTAAAACATGCCTTGGTCAACTTCTGTGCTGAAGTGGAGGAAAATTGGTCTCATTAGGTACTAATGAATATCTCAATTTCGGGAACAATACCATGCTGGGTATGAAGTGTGAAGACAATAGTGTAAAGAGTAGACGATGGCAGGTATAGAGAGAGGACTTACCCTTATCTCTGCACAAAGATCACCCATTGAGCAAGCCTCGGAATCCTTATACTCTGGAATGTCACCAATACAAATAATTTTTGTGGTGGGTGAATCTAGCGTGACCCCAAAAAAGGAAGGGGGGGTGGAGGGGGATTTAGCTTGTGTCATACCAGGGAGAGCTGTGACCTGTGTGGAAGGAGCCATCATTGTTAGTGAGGATGCTCCTAATGGCAGGGCCCTGAGTAAGAAAAGCAAACAAAACAATCCCTTTGTTTTAGTTTGTACTTTTTTTTTTTTTTTTTTTTTTTTAAAGAGTTCTCTGGTCATGAAAGCTTGAGATCGAATGGGGAAAAAAAAGGGAACTTGGCCTGTGAAAGCTATCCCGAGTTAAGGTAGGCTTCACAAAATGGAGTCTTCAGCTCCCTGCAGCTTCTCAAACTTTAAGGGGTACATTTACTAAACTGTGGGTTTGATTGGTTGCTATAGCAACATATCCACTCTTTCAAACCCGCAGTTTAGTAAATATACCCCTAAGTGGTCGCTGGGAGCAACGGCCCCATACAAATAGTGCAGCTCTGGAGAAGTCCCGCAGATGTGCACGACAGGATGTAATGAGGAGAACAGGAAACAAGTCATATCCGCTGTGAAATTACCATCAAGTAATAATAATACCTTAGGTTGATTTGCTCTTCCTTTCCAAACTCAATGGTGTATTACATAGTGACTTAACCTCAAAAAGCTGATGTCACTAATTATAATATGATCACTGAATAAACCTCCTGTCTGCACCACTGAACTGATTATGGGTTTTAGCTCACTAAAAATTACAGATATGGGACACAGGCTCTATTGAGAAGACAAATAGACCAGCGTAAGCAGTGTCCAATCATAGACTCATTACAGAACACAAAGTCAATTAAACATTTCCTAAATTCAGAGCCATTGACGACTGTTCTCAATATGAAGACACTAGAAAGATATTTAATAAAAAAATAAAATAGGCACATGGTCTCGGTTATTTACTATTCTTAAAATACATTCTTGGGTTTTCGATTTCTGTGCCAGAAAACTCAGAAAATCACACTAAGACCTACTCACGATTGTGAATCGTGTCTGATGAAAAGACTTTTCCACTTGAATATTTTCAAAGTGCTTTTCCTCTCCTTTTCAGAATAAGTACTTTGAATGGTACATACCGTATACACATACAGGGAATTATGCATTTACTCAGCAAAGTGGCATTTATTTCTAATTGTGCGTTTCAATAAATCCTTTAGAATTAATGCGTCATCTCCAACCAGCTCTAATCAAGTCAAGTCTCCGAAACCACAAAATGCTAACCCAAGTGCATCATACATGTACAGGAAATATGAGAGAATACACTGCTATGTAACAGTGAGGTCATCTGTGCACATTGTAGTCAGTTTTGCAGATGCCCATCTACCAGGACAAGTTGACCTCAGATTGGTGCTTACACCAACAGTATCTGTGGCATTTTCCTATATAATGCAGGTAGGATGCTGGCTATATGCAGCTCTAGTAAACACATCGATAGCTGCGCCATAATGAATACACTGAGCCTCCTCTGATACCTTACTGCCAACAATACGCCTAGGGATGTAATTCATGTTCTTATGGGTTAAGATTTGATGCTCGGACCCTTCTGAAATCCACTCAGCACAGAGCTTTTATTCATGCTCTGAATCCAGTCTGGAGCCTTGTGTTTAGATTTAATTGGTCCATTAATTTGTTATTAATAACCCATCAAGCACAAGTTGTCCAATATAAAATAGATAATAGAACTCCCCAATAGGTTTTATATATATATATATATTTTTTCTATTCACAGCAGATATCCTAATCTTACCAACTGCCACTAGTGGGAGCTCCTGAGCACATGTGCAGCTTGGTGGACTCACCAGAAACACCTATTTCCAACTTTATGAACACAACCCAACGTGCTCACCAGTTGCCCACAACTCAGCCTTGGCTGCAACATAAAATAGACATTTTCCCCCATATACAAAAGTTACTTAGCAGCAAAGTAAGAATAGAGTAGCAATAGCTTATGCCATAACAGGAGTTAAACTATTAATTTGCACCAGTCATCTACAGATCATGGATGCAGACATATTCTGGACTAATTTGAGACAGACTGCTTTTTGGAATGATTAAAAATATATTAAGCTGCAGAGGGAATGCAGTATTTAACCGTGATAGCTGAAGTGTTTGAAGGCCAATATTACAATTCTGGATTCACAGCCTGCAGTATCATTCGTGCAGTGCCTGCGACATGTGCTGTGTGTCATGGAAGCCTCCATCAGGTCAGATACTAACCAACGTTGGCGATAATCTCTACTTACACTCATACTGGTGTCTGCGGTCAGTGACAGGACCTCCTCCATGACAGCGAGCATAAAACTAAATATTTACTAGCAAGTTTGGTCCAATCATTCTTAATTTTATTTCTGGATGATCTTTACCCATTGTCTGCAGTCATGTGTTAGATCTATATATTATACATTTGCTTCCATTTTGCACAATCCACTTAGCAATGTAGTAATTTTTGACAGAGCGCACTGGATCCACAGACTAATCACACCAAGTAATGATTTGTCATATTTACATGCGCGGTAAATTATAATCTAAGTTACGTGTGCCACAATGGACACTTGCAGGAGAGTTTTAGATTAGCTGTACATGTACCTCAGTGTGAGGCAAAACGACTTCATGACAAGTGATTCATGAGGCAGAGTTTCCTAGTGGACTGAATAGGCCCACAAAATGGCTGCCTCGCCGTTTATAAGCACTGCGACTGCCTGCTCTGGTGGTAATAAGACCAATCAAGCAGCCCACTGCACTACCACGTATGCAGTCCACACAGACAGACACAGATGACCATAGAGCGATCTCTGCATCGTCTCATGCTCCAAATCCTATTATTGCGGTCATAGCCATCTCCAGAGTGGAGCTGATCACTTCAGGTGACCAGTGATAACCTGCAACTAGTCGCTCTATTTACCAGTGTAAATGAAGATGTAAATTCCTCAAGTTCTGTCAGAGCGATGGGAACAGTTATCAAAATGTGTCAAGATGTCTTCATTATTTGTTTTCCTGTACTCAAAAGGTTTTTAATCACTTTATAAAATCCCATAACTTAAGAGCAGGTGGTTTAATTTGTTAATGTCCCAAATTAGTACAGATTAGCGCAACACAAATGGTTACGTTTCTAAAACTGCACAGAAATTGCCGTTCTCCATGTTTGACTGAAAAATTAGAGCCCACCCGCACATCTATACATACCAGTGTGTGCCACTTACCGTCATCGTCTAAAAGAATATTTTCTGGCTTCAAATCCCTATAGATAAAAAAAATAAAAAAAATTTTAAGTATATATTGCCAACACAGGCAAACATGGCATAGCAGGTTAGGCATTAAATCCAGGTCTGTTAAAGAAACATCTCGCAATTAAAGAGGATGGTGTTCTTAATGCAGGCGGTATAGAGAGGCAGTGTACTAAAATAATGCTAGACCAATTTTTAAGGAAATGCAGCTCTTGATGTCAGTGGTTCCTAGTGTCCAGTCATGTGACCGACTCTTCCCGTCTACCAGATTGGCAGCAGGATGCAGTACCACCAGTGTTCACAACAGCCACACACTGCCCTTAATCTCAGGAATACATTAAAGTACATCTAATCACAGAGACACCCATCTGTAAGTACACAACAGCAGGCGTTTTACACAAGTGTTACACAATCTAACACAAATAAAGCAGGAAGGAGCTGAGGGGCCGCAGGTGAAAGCTCAGAGGGCCGCTTGTTGCCCATCACTGGTTTTACTATGGTATTAAGGCCAAAGAGCAGGTACTAAATACTTGCTTTACATTTCATACACACAACTGCTTAAAGTTGTATAATGTAACTGACAGGATGGACCTCCTATGCCACCCTGTCGTATTGCTGGGGACCGGCTGGGCTTGCAACCGTCCCATTTTATCCCAAGCGCGCCTCTAAACACAGTAGGAGGGGCTCTGCTGTCATCACTAGGCTCCCTTCACTAGTGCCCAGAACCGCTTCTTTCTGGGTAACTCTTGCTGCTAGTGTACCCCCTTGCAGGGCACCTGGGCTGGTACCCCCTATCACAGTGGCCAGAGCTGCAGGGTAGTGGGCAGAGCAGCATTAGATACGGAGTAGAAAAAGCCGGATAAAGGATTAGATTGGTCTAAACTATGTATCACAGGAATTACAGCAAACAGGCATCAAATCAATCAGGATCCTTAAGTGATGTTTATAAACTCAAGCAGTCCTAATAAAAGGACAGCTACACACTAGTTTGAGGTACTAATCATCATCCAGAAGTTACAGATGAAATACAATACATGGTCAAACAGGGCTCTTTTTATACAGTTTTGAGTCACCAAAAAAAAAAAAAAAAAAAAAAGCCTAATTAGCATGACAACATGTGCTTGCCTCCTACATGGCATACAGACTCAAAGTACATCTGTGATATACCTTGGGATATTGTACTACTAATTAAAATAAATTTATACAATAAGTTATCTATAAGTGATTGAGCCACAGTAACAATGGAATTACTTGACACTAACAGAGCGTAAGCAGGAGAACTGGGAAGATAGGTCTGACGATCCAATCTGAATATTGGACAAAGACAGACATTTGTGCATGCCTTATATCTGCAATCCCGTGAGGTTTGCTAGCAAAAAGTAACCTCCACTCATAATGTTGTGCAAACTTTCCTTGCCCAAGCTGGGATCAGAAGAGCTTATAAGAACACATTGCTTTTCCTGCCAGATAAGAGGCGACCTCTGAAGACTCTGCAGTGACACTGTAAGGTACAGGAAAACCTGGACACAAAGGGGTGTATTCAATTGTTAGCGAGACGGGTAAAAATCCCGCGCTCGAAAAATTAACGTTAATACAGTAATTTGCGCGTAAATACCATTAATACGGTAATTTACTTGCTGGATTTCAGCTCGTAGCTCAGGGAGCTGCGAGCTGAAATTCAGCGAGTAATTACCGTATCAACGGTAATATTTTTCGAGCGCGGGATTTTCACCCGTCTCGCTAACAATTGAATACCCCCCAAAGAACCTACAAGCGCTGCGCCTTTCTGACACCTGTCAGAGGGAAACTGTTTCTCCAACAGGAAAGCTCAACATTCTAATATCCCACATCCATACATCTCATTGGACCAGTCAAAAAGCATTTAATTCTGCAATTCGATTGTGCCAAATTTGTATCAAACAGCATTAAATTGCAGTGCAGAAATACCTCATAGCACTTGATGACAAAATGATGGTTACACCAGGTTACATGTAATTGGTTTTATTGCAGATTCTTCTAGAGTCCCAACAACATTCATTGAAAGATAAACGACTCAAGAGCTCACATTAAATAATGCATTTTATATGCATTCACTGGAACTCAATGGTTTTAATATGAAAAGCAGTAGTAGAGTTTTATTTACTCAAATAGCAGTAATAGAGCCAGGGAAGGGACTCTGCATCCCCTAATATTCTATATATATATGCTTTTGATATTATGAGAAACTTTTAATAGATACAAATAAAACTGATGGTTTTTAGCCATTACAAGTGAGTGCTTGAGCAGTTATCTTTTAAAAGAGCATAAAAGTTACATTTGGATAAAACCGAGACCACCCACCCAATATGATAAAGTCTGTTAATACTATGCAGTGTCAACTAGTATATGACTCCTGCCCCTGTAAGTGCCCCTCACCTGTACACTATGCCCTCCTGGTGAAGGTGCTCCAGCCCACAGCAGATTTCAGCAGCATAGAAGACCACACGCTCCTCCTCGAAGCCAGGATTGCCCATGTTGTAGATGTGGAACTTGAGGTCTCCTCCGTTCATCAGAGTAAGCACTAGGCACAGAGCGTCTTTAGTTTCATACGCATAAGCCAAACTCACCTGGGCCAAGAACAAATAAAAATCAGTCAGGTCCTGCCGTGTATTCTTAACGAGCAGTTTCCAGACTATAAATATATGTCAACCAAGATTACATGACGAGAAATAGGGTTATTTTAATGAGACTATTACTCATAATGAACAAATGAGTTAATATATGCATTAGGACATAGCCTATCAATATCCTGGAAAAATATGACAAATAATTTGCAACCTATTCATTCCGCAGTGAACCCACAAAACAGCAGAGGCTGCACCGTGCGCCACCATAGAGCCATGAAAGGCATTTCCAGGCTTGAAACAACCTTCATTCATATTTTAAACATGTAGAAACAAAGAACGTTCTTTTAAGCAGCACTGTAGCAAATTTTAAGTTTGCTATACTGGGTGGAGAAGAGAAATTTACAGCACACAGAGGGTGGATAGGGGAGGTGGGAAGTAATATCCACCTGAGGAGGCAGAGAGTGAGGGGCGTTACAAGAGTAGAGGTAAAAAATAAACAAACCACAATCTCTTAGCAGCCAAAATGGAGATGGATTCTGAGGCCGTAGTGGCTCAGAGGGAGGGAGAGCATCTTCAAAACCAAAGGCAGCAGCAAATTACATTTACTTTCTTGATTATGAAATTCTGTAATTTGGGAACAGTTATCCTTTAGACAGTAAGTATTTCAGTGGCCAGGAAGTGTTACCATTGTGCAATGTTATGGAGCACATGAAAGAAAAAAAAAAATCACATTTCTATGGCTGTTTTCATTTCAAATATCTGTTTTGTATTTTTAAACCAACAGAGACCCAGATGTGTTCGAGGAGTCTGATGGGCCTCATCCTGCCAGCACACTCAGGTGTAAGTGCACAGAAAGAGCGATCTATTTAAAATTCTCTTCCCCCTGCAAATGTGGGCACTGATGACCCCCGATTTATTTGCCATTATATAGTGCACAATGGCTTTTTAAGTGTAGCCCTCAATAAAGCAGACAGACGTTAATCACACGTGTACTATATAATGTATACAAGGGGTCAGTACCACAAAGCGGCTGTTCACTTTTTCCAGGATCTGCTTCTCATTTAAAGCCATCGCTTCCCCTTTTCTCTTCTTGATCCTCTTCTTCTCTAGCTTTTTACATGCGTACATCTTCCCTGTAGACCGGACCTGACAGGCACACACCTGGGGGAGAGTATAGCGTTGGTATTCCAGCAACAGTCATAGGAAGCAGAGAGTGGGGTGGGATGGTGCAGTATGCCCTCCCTTGTGGTTTGCTCTGGGTACAGAGCTAACAGGGCCCCTGGGTGGAGAAACATGGTGCAGAGATTCTGTACCAGTATAGGGGTAATATGGAACCTTGGTAAAAGCATGACAGAGAGCAGTGGCAGGAGCACCATGGAGCCGGGGTAGAGAGCAGTTGAAGGACCATCAAGAAACGGTTATAGGAGTTATATCTCAGAGGAAGCCGTGAGCTATAACTTACCTCCCCAAATCCTCCTTTCCCTAGCACCCTGTATTGTCTGAAAGTATCCTTTGTAACCGCCTGCCTATAAGACAGAAAGATACAATATGGTTATAATAGTAGTACAATGCTGCCCCCATTCATGTACACTGTGGGCCTGTTCAGACACAACTAGAAGAAAAAAATAAATAAAGCCACAGAACGCCAACATATTCCTACCTATATTCAAATCCAAGTGGGTCAAGATACGTTTATGTTTGAATCTTGATGCAAGTACACTCTGTACTGTCTGTTAACATACGGCATGTAACGTACAGGCAGAGTGCAGGATACGCACATGTACAATATAAGGTCACATCAGAAAGCACACAAAGAAATTAAAATATATATTTGTTAAACCTGTAAACAGTATAATTGTTACTAAAAACATGGTTGGTATTAGTTTTTGGTTTTTTTTTTACATTAAATACATAGATGTTCTAAACAAAAAGTTTTTTTATGGGTATTTTAGCTGCATACACATGTTCTGTGCTAGCTAGTAGCACACATACGTGTACTTTACCAAAGACTATGCCGTGCCAGTCATCACCATCAGTCGGCACTTGCACCTGCCCTGTAACTATTTCAGGCAAGATATGGCACACAAACGGACTTGCGTTCGAGCATGACTCAGACCCTGTCTGTATAAGTGTTGTAGATGCTTGTGCTACAAGACAAGGATTCAACACAAATAACACTGGGAGAATTTAAATGTTTAATGTTACACATTGTACTTTTTCCACCATCTGGAATTTAAGCCCCCAAAAATGCTGTACCGATTACAAGACGTTTAGGAGAACCCCACCCTGCTGTGACTCCAGGATAGTGGAATGATTGAAACGGTTCAGCCACAACATGCCCTGTATTTCCTGTTCTGCAGCGTACAGCAAGTGCTAGATGTCTGTACAGCTCTGACTGCTGTTACTGCTGCTAGAGCAGCATCACAACTACACCACTGAGCTGGTGGATGCAAAAGAATTCTCTGCAAACAACTCAGAACTGCAAATATTGTTCATTTTTACATCCAGCTACAGTATAAGTGGTATTACATATGTAAGTAAATCCCAACTATTTATGGTGAGGAGCCCCTTTTAATGTTTCCATAATGAAGGCATACCCCCATTTAACATGTGTTGTGCTCACTGGGAATAACTTGGCCATATAAGATGCATTGGGTTAGACTATGACCTTTTAGCAGAGGGGATTTATTGGTCATGTAAATATCAGCCTCTTTAAATGCAAATTGTATATGGAAAACTAAACAAGGCAAATAAAAATGGGTAGAGTAGAGGGTGCTCTCCCAAGACTCGTCCTGTAGTTGCCTTCATGTAACTGGACCAACACCAAAAATTGACCTTCACACTCTGCACAGCAACCCCATTTAATTTGGAGGTACCAAATGTGTATATTGCCCAAACCGATGAACGGTGTATATTATGGTCATTTTCAAAGTACTTTTATTGTAAGTTATGCTGCCGAGTGCAATTCACCCGTGTGTGTTAAAGTATTTTTGGTGGAGACAAGGGAAGATATACCATACTTGCCAAATGGTTTTTAAGGATGTCCGGGGGCAAAGGTAACGCAACTTGGAGAATTGCGTCATTGGCCCCAACCCCCTAAACGGTCATTGCCGATTTTGGCCTATAACAGCAGGGGGCGGGGCCGTGATGGTGTGAATTGCATCACCAAGCCCCACCCCCTCCATTCAACTTACTGAACTGGCCGGGATGCGGGAGGCTGCTCTGCTGTCCTAGAAATCCTGGAGTCTCCCGGATACTCCAGGAGAGTAGGCAACTATGAGATATGGCCAGACAAAAATTTGTGGCATTGGGTAAAGTATGATCATTTGTAATGCCTGCTTACATTCAATCACTATTGCAAATAATCAGTTATTCCTGGGGTGCAGAGGACCTAGACTGGACCTTTGAAGGCAGCCTTCTATACCAATGTGGATGCCCCACTTCCATACGGAGGGCACTGTGCTTACGCTGGGGGCTGTGTTTTAGGAATGTGCCCAGAGTCTCAAACACTTCTGGGCACACTACCGGCGTCTGACACCTACAGCCTGGCAGGGAGAGAAGAGCGGGCTGGCGAGCAATCTGAACACATCTAGTTGATCTGGTATAGTCCAGCGCAACATGACCTAGGTATACGTTGGACGGACATTAGGACATACACAAGCCAATAAGTTAATCTGGAGGTGTACACTCACTTTAAAGCCAATTTCAGCTGTTTATATGTTAAAACTACATTACAACTATGGAAAAAAAAAATAAAAAAATGTAAGTTTTCTTTACTTCTTTTCTTACCTTTCAAGACTTCGCCACTGCAGGAAGCGATCGAAGTACATACTTTCCTGGTACTCTCTGAACGGAGAACCTCGCAGGAACTCGTGTAGGATGCTGGGGGTAGACATACATCAATCTAAGTCAGCCGCTTTATATGATAAGAGCTACAAATAATTGTATGAAAACTATCAGGATCAGTTCTAATGAGAACTAGAATTTAAGTTAGTTTGTGTTAGTAATTTTCTACATTTGTTCAGAAACAGGGTGCTAGAACACAGCTCTAGCTAACACAATTAGATCGGTTTTATTTATGGGCATTTTAAAGGTAATTGGTAACAACTTCCCTTCACCCCAGGAGAAAAAAAAACCCCCAAGCACGAGCCATCAACTTCTGAATTAGTTCCCCAATTCTCTGCAGAATTCTAGGACCACTTTTATTAGAGGGATACACATAACCACACACACAAGATTCAATTTCTTATGGGACTTAGTTCATTGGTCTTTTAAATCAAGTTACACCAACACATCAGACTAAACAATCCAATAATATGGTGTCTTTAAACCAGTCAAGTGCATTTGTTGCATCGCTGGGTGTTCCAGGGATGTGGCTGGCCACTAGACAATCTACAGGCTAAAGTCCACTAAACACTGCTTAAGCACACCTGTAATAGTCACCAATGCACTTTCTAAAAGTAAAACAAAAAAAAAAAAAAAGTTGAGGGGGGAGAAAAACCCACCACAGAGTTAACAGAACGCCCATCTCCCCCAAATCCTTAACCAGCTCCAGCACTGGACAGCCTGAGCTGGTTTCCACTACAAGCAGGGAGCCCATGCCCACCCCCCCCCCCCCCACCACTCCTATGTATATTCACAAGAGCCATTTCATGTCGCCATGTTCCCCTTTTGACGTGCACTTGTAGGTTCACGCCAAGCAAAGAAAGAAAAACGTTTGACATGCAAAAGTGACAACAGCACTTTCATGATACATTTACATCACAGAGAAGGCTAAACCAAGCAGCATTTTATTGGACATCAAAGTACGGCTTCATACCACACCTTTCAGGACATTTAATGTGACATTTTCACAGCACACCTCCTAAAGGTTTTTCTTGCCCCCTCTGTATAAAACTCAGGGCACACATGTCGGAGGCTGCTCGCAAACGCATAGTGGCAGCAGGTACCTTGATGAGCGCTGGGTGAAACCATCTAGACGTCACAGTGCAGATCTAAGGTGCTCTGTCATGTGCTCCATTGTGTGTAGGCAACAGGAGCACTTTAAATGAGGGCTAATTCCCATCACCGTTCTATAAACAAGTTACCTTTCATTATTCTCCCAATAGAGACCGTGACCCTGCCCACCTCACCTTTGACCTCAGAATAGCAGAATTGGATATAATCAGCTCTTACAAACACGTCACTTCTGCCATTAAGAGCATGGCATGACATTGTACATCTTTGTCATAGCTGTAGTTTGTGGGTTGAGGAGAGTTTAGAGGAGCTGTGAATCCCACACATTGCCTGAGCATTTCAACGCTGAAACACACACGGGTCACACCCAATTGGTCTCTTACCTAATACAATTGCTGAAGATCTCCTTGCTGTGGTTCTTCTCAAAGTTCGTTATACATTCTTCCATTTGTGAATCCGGGATCTCTGGCACATAGTCCGGAGACTGAAGGGATGGCAACATGATTATGAAAAGAAATGACAAGAAGCAGTCACACAAATTGAAGGAATTGATATATTTTAAGTAAAATGTATAATTTTATTAGAAATGGTCCTCCATCTGAGATTTTAATGAACTACTTCATATAAAAAAACAAAAACAAAAAAAAAAGTCTAGATAAATGTCAAACCACAATTCATTTATTATTTAAAAAAAAAAAAAAAAAAATTATATGCAAAGATTTTAACTTGTGACATGAACATAATGAAGGAGATCAGACAGTTATGGCTACATCCATAATTGGGCATTTCACGTTCTTCAAAAATGCTGGTAAAGTGGGTTGAAACACTGAACTAGCAAGGCCTAGCATATCCATTACGGTCCAAACTTGCTGTGACATAATTGGCTATGGCTCTCCAAGTATTTGTACAAAATATGCCTGTTACTTCAATCCTGTCACAGACAGATACAGAAATATAATCTCTACTGTTCAATAATTATTTTTCAATACTTTAAAAAGGAAGGTTTGCAAAATACTAGTTTACAACGTGCTACGGAATAAGTTGGCGCTATATAAATAAATGTTGAGGAATGGTGACTGGGCAGTTCCAGAGCAGAATCTGATGGAAAAAACTCAGTGTTCCATCAGTAGCAAACTGACGGTAAACTTAGGGAATGTATGCAGTGCTCCAATAAAGACAAACTGCTGAACTAACAAAATGGCCTGGAAATACTCTGATATGAGGCATTTATTGACCTTTAAAAGCCAATTCGCTTTCATTTGTCTAGTGCAATAGACACAATGAAATCGATGTGGTTGTATAATTTTTCTGTCTAAATACACAGTATTTAGAATCATTGTTGCTTATGTCCATATATAAACCTTGTCCCCTGAAACTGTGTAAGCCAATCCCAACATTACTTTTCTCAGTTTGGACTAACCCTGGAAGAGAGAAATGAAGCCAAGGCAAATACCCAAAACCTGACCTAGGGAAAGGTTAGGCTAAAAACCACAGTAAACTTTATTAGGAAGGCCATATAGAGCTCTGATAATGACCAGGACTCCAGCACAAACTACTTTGCACAACTTATTGTCCATTCTGTCATGTTGGGTTGACAGACTCAGTCTATCCTAGCAATTGTAGTGTAAAAATAAAACTGCCTAGTGTTTGTGTGCTACACACAAAAGCAGACAGCATTTTCCATGCATGCAAAAAACAAACATTTGCATTTATACCCCTTGCACTGCAACATAGTTGGATATGCAAAATTGCACCATTCAGATGGATTTGCTCCCAACTCCCTACGTGAGAAACAGCTCTCGCAACATAAAAATAAGGATTGACTTCTGTGAGGTGTCCAAAATAAATGGACTGATCTGTGCTAGTTATATCAAATCCACAAAACCCATAGAAGTAGAGGCTTCTTCACTTAAACACTGAAGGCCCCATAATGCAAGCGATATTAATCACTACTTGATCAGATTCATACTCTGGGGCTTCACCTTCCCAAGTTCCCATTTCAAAACAGACACTTGCATCCAATTCCTCAGAGTCTGTCCAAATATATTTTAAGGGCACACACTAGATCCAAAGTGTGCAAGGCTTCTTCCTTGTTAGAAATGGGAGGAAAAGGAAGGAACAGCCAGTTCTTAATAAATCTGAAAACGTTTAAAAATAGTTGTAGGCAAAAACCTTTTTTTTTGTTTTTTTTAGAACAACCTAATCCTGCAAAGTGTTCAGAAAAAACTTCTGGCAGTGAGTACTCCAATCCCTCTGGCAGGTGTAACGGCTACCAGGAAGAGAAGATTCAGATTAGCCCATTTTAGGGAAACTTCAAAGGGTTCTTGTGCCAAAAAAATAGGTTTAGGTCCCATGGAGCTATAAAGAGTTATTGGACCTTGAGAGGGTGGGGGCAGTCCTTTTACTAATCCACTCTGTACAGATTTCAGATTAAGGACCCTCTATGCCAGGGGTGGGCAAACCTGTCCTCAAGGGCCATATCCAGTTCATGTTTTTAGGATTTCTTTAATCATGTACAGCTGAGTTAATCTATTTGGCTGGGTCAGTAATTATCCCACCTGTTTCTACAGACAGAAATCCTAAAAACATGAACTGGATATGGCCCTTGAGGACAGGTTTGCCCACCCCTGCTCTATGCTCTAGTTGGATTCTTGTTCCACTGAAGGCACTAGAAATCTAGAAAGAGCCCCACACCCACCACAAACCTTGTTATTCCATGCTTAAAGTTCATGGTACATCTATTCTTTCTGCTGCTTGGACCCTCTTCCTTGTGAAGAACAAAGTTACCTCTGCATTCTCCCAATAGTTATCTTTGGCTTCTCGTACTTGTCCGGTTAATGGTGGACATCTTCTTAATGCAGTTCCCCTTTTCCTTGATGTATTCTGTTCCTGCATAAGGAGTCCATCAGAGTCTTCTCTGGCCATATGATCTTCAGAAAGTAAGGAAGCTCTGTTCTGGCCATTGACTTCCCTTTCTTCTCTCATCATGGCTCAACCTTTTGCACCCAATGGCTGGTAAGGAAGGATGCTACTTTTCTGAATTCTGACTGCACTTCAAGGAGGTGCTTTTGACAAGTCTGTTCTTGGAAAGCCTGTATCTGGTGTCAAACGACTTTAATTTCCTAAAAGTTTGAAGGAAATCTCCTTTCCATGTTCCATGTTTCTTGGGCCACTCATTTCCTAGGTGTACATCCCAGCCTAATTTTCTTGCTTCTGTGGTTGAGCAAACAGTTTGGCTTTTCTAAACACATCCACTGCTTCCATGTTTGAGTATTTCCACCAGTTCAGAGATTCTCTACACATTAGATTAAACTATCCATTTGTCCCTTTCTGGTACTGTGATCACATTCTGGCGATATAAGACTGGGTGCATGGAAATGCCTCAATTAAGGATTCCTAGAACCACCAAGAAATCCCTCATGGAGGAATGTTTTTGTTTGACAAGTGCTTGATATGACTGCTGCCTTGATAGATATTCTCTCTTGGGACAGCAGAACAGACCCTGGATTGAGTATTACTCCAAGAAATGTTCTACTTGTAGAAGGGAGAAGCTGGCTTTTATGAGCCGATAAACCATCCATGATCCTGCAAGGTTCCGATCACTTCTGTTTTGCTCTTAGATTTGCAGTTTATAGTTTGATCATTTGCAACTTTAAAAATAACCAATCACAACCAAGATCTTTGTACAAGATGTGAAGAGCTATAGACAGCCGGAAGGGGGAACGCATGAACTAGAATATTTGACCCATTATGCAAAACAAAGAACCTGTGATAGGACCTTGAAATGGGAAAACTAAGGCAAGGGTCCTTCAAATCAGTGGAAGTGAAAGTCTTCCTGCTCTATGGATGCAAATACAGATCTGAGGGATTCCATGCAAATGCTTACTCTGAAAGATTTAACCGAGGTAGTCCCTGCTTTCTTGTGAGACACAGACATGAATAGGATTATTTTTTATTATTATTAATTTTTATTTATAGGGCGCCACAAAGTATCCGTAGCGCCGTACAAGGACAAACAATGGCACAGTACAAGGTGAAACAGCACAGTACAAGTAACAGTAAGCACTATAACTCTGGGGGCTCAGGCACAGTATGAAAGAGAGGGAGGGAGGGGAAAAGTGAGTACAGGCAGGTAACTATGGCCCAAGAGGGTGGGCAAGGATGACAGGTTGAGAGTCACTGAGGGGAGCGGAGAGAAGCGAGAGGAGACAGAGGGCAGAGGGACTGAGAGGAGGTGAGCTGAGTAGCTGGAGAGCGCAGTTAAAAGTGATGGAAACAGAAGGTAGGAGAGCCCTGCTCAAAGGAGCGAACAATCTAAAGGGAGGGGAAGACAGACAGACACATGGATGAGACGGGAGGAAGGGGGAGAAGGGAAGAAGGGATGAGAGAGAGGTAGCCGACCGGTGGGAGTTTAGGCATGAGACTGGAAGGCTTGCGTGGACTCCTTTCCTGCAGAATCACATCTGATGACATTGTTGTGAAGAGCATATGTATGATAGGTCTTTGAGTATGGATTTAAAAAAAAAAAAAAAATTAGAGGGAGAGCATATACTTCCCTGCAATATAATCACTCACCGTTGAGGTAAAAAAACGTTTAATGATCTCCTCCCCAGCCTCTTTTCTCTTCTCATCTGATGCCACTTCATAATTTGTCTAAGGGGACACAAACCAGGGATTTGTCAATATGATGTACTGTCAAATGATACGGAGTGTATAGCTGTGCACCAAATATGCAGAGCTGTGTACACAGTGAGCAATAGAGAGATGGCATTTGTAATATATAATAACTACACCTCAGACTGAGTCTTTCCTTACCACTGCATCAAGGAGGAGGATGCACTTGACAAGATGTTCCCTTGTTTCACAGAACTGGCGGAAAAGGAGGCAACCGATTGGCTGCTTCTCGCAGAGATTGGTGTAGTCCCTTTCTGTGAGGGGGGGGGGGGGGGGAGAAAAAATAAAAATTAGACACGACACTATCTATATAGGATAAATTTAGAGGAATGCTAGAAAGGAAATGCCCAATTTGCCATTCATTGTGGTTCCAAGCAATTTCGTTATTATAAACCAACACCAAACTCTGGCAGCTATAAATACGGTGAATATAGAATGTTGGCACATACTACAAGTAACTGAGTACTTATTAATGGTGATGTGTAGCAAAGATACTACAGGAGCAAAGAATGGGGATGGCAAGTATTTTTTTGGCATTTGATCCAAATGCCAACACAGCTTTTTTTTTTTTTTTTTTTTTTTTTTTTTTATATCATGAACGCAACATACAGGCGGCCAGAGCACATCACCAGACTGAACGCACGACCAGCTGAGTCTGGTGATGCATTACAGCTCAACTTCATAAAAAAAAAAAAAAAAAAAATCAGTGAAATTTAGAACTGCAGTTTCGGGTGAAATATCCTTTAAGGTAACACATAGCTTAAGTAGTCTAAATCTAGCAGAAACAGCGCTGAGTTCAGAAACACAAGTGTGATACCAACATAAGGGTTACTGCGACAAACAAGATAGAAGTCAATTCCAAGCAAACCAAAATGCCAAGAGGCAATAGTGTGTGAAAATTAAATAAAAATTTACTTTTAATCTTAACTTGTGAACCAGAGATGCAGAAACCAAGAAGCAATTGTCAACATTTTCAGCATCGATGAAGAGCCACAAGTGAACATTAAACCAGCAGATCCAACCAATCTACTCAAGTGCGGCAAAAGTGGACAATGTTATTTAATGCCCAGATCCTGCGCGGCTCAATGATAGCTACTGGGAAGGGATGAGCCAAAACATGATCAGATCTGGTCCAACTCTATGTTCCACAGTCCTGATAGCAGAGTGATCCAAATCAAACTATGGATGGATTTGCAGACGTTTTGGGCCCACATAAGCAGCAATCGGACTAATTTTGTCTAAAATAACCAAATTAACCTTATAATTTGCTATGTCTATGTGCAGCTCAACACAGTATGGAAGTATGGAAAATGCACAAATATGTGATTTGGGAGGGCACAGATTAATTAATAAACACAAGAAGCGCACACATATGTAGGCACAGAAATAGAACCTTAAAAGATTCAGTGGTTATTAAAATATATTTAATAAAAGCACTTCTATCTATAGAGCCTGGGCTATGTGCCAGGGTGTTTTGAAATACAAAACGTAATAAGAGCGAGAAATGTCTAATAAGTGTTCCGATTCCTGGCAAAGAGCGGAAATAAGATAAGCTCCCAAACTGGAGTTAAATTTCCCAGCAAACAATATGAAGTTCAGAGTCTCCCAGTAGACAAAGAGCCAGGGGCTCCATATCAACAGGGACCTCCATATCGTCCTGTCACAATAGGCATGAACGTATCATTAAAGAGCTGAAGAGAACAGAAACCCGAAACTGCATTTTGCCTCCTAACAAACCAGTGGGTAGACCTTGCTCTCAACGTGTATAGCTACTTTGGTCTCCATTCAACATGGCGGACAGGATCAATAGTAGGAGGTCTGAGGGGAACCATGCAGTGATTAAAAAGGTTAATGGGAAAAGTCAGGAGGAATGTTCGTGGAATGATATGGGGTTCTTTACATCAGTGCATTTCATGAGGTGGACATGGGACGCTTATTAAGAAGTCCTATTATGCAATAAAACAAAATAGGCGTTTTCAAAGAAGCTCTTGAAGGCAGGGGATCAACCGTTGGGGAGAAACCGTGGACAGTTGGGTCAAGGTGACCGTAGTATTTTACGGGACATATGCATTTGTAACGAACAAGAATCCTGTTATGTAATGCAACGTCTCCAGGGATTCCCATGTAAGAAGGTAGGGGGTGGATAACACACCGAAGCTGAACTGGATATAAAAGTAGCTGTGTTGCCATATACTATCAGATCAGGTTTACATTGGATCTTTTAGTGCCAATTTTTATTTTAAAAGGGAGTGGACGGAATAGACGTGAGGTACAAGCAGCAGTTAGAAGTGATCTGTTTGTGTAGGTGACCATCTGAAGGAGATCACCTTAGTGGAAATAGAGGAGCATTCACAATATAATCAAAATGTTCATTAGATACTATATACAAGTACTAGTCTAACAGCTATGGAATACATTGTAAGACCTGCACAGGGAGCAGTATAAGTTATACACACACTCACCCAGCAGCCTGCGCAGTTCTTCACACTGGCTGATGTGAGGAAATTTTAGGATTTCCCTCCATTTTTTACTCCTCCCTTTCCTTTTGCCGCCACCACCTGCAAACCAGGGAAGAAAAACAAAACAAAAATACACCATTTATTATTAGACCACAATACAGACGCTGGCTATCATCAGGATACAGCAGCCTACGGGTCTAAATACAAATCCCAGGATGCCCTGGGAGTCTCTGGCTTGCAGTTCCATCATAGCTGTAGAGCCACAGGTTGTCCATGTCCCTTACATTATTAGGCATGTTTATTTTGACTTTAGACTGGAGAATTGTGTTATTCCAAAATGAATAAAAAGGAAATAAAGTCTGTATTGCAAGCATGTCTGAGGACCAATAGTTCAGACAAATGTGTTTAAAGAAGCACTAAGAACAGAGCATTTTGGGAGTTTTAGCTCGACCAGAAGCCAAAGGTGAAATAAACTAAACAAAATTGAAAAACACAGGATGATGCCAGGGTCTCCCTGTACTTGGCATAAAGACTACTCCCATTTGTCACATAAATGAAGTTAATGCTGGCACTGTACCCATCAGTGGCTAGAAGTCAATTCTATGGTAGGTTAATTAATGCAATAATTAATGGAACAGGAAGTAAAAATGATTTATCTTTACAACCACACAGTTTACCAGCATAGCTTTGCTTTGAACTTCCATTCCAGGGTCACTCCCATTTATTAAAAATGATTGTATTATATTTAGACTCCAAAGAGAAAATACACCCCAATGGATAAGGCATGGGGGAGCATATTTCTGTGGTCCTTTTAGGGCAATATCTAGCAGCATGATCAATACAATACATTCCATCCGATAGTTACAATACACAGAATATCCACCAAGAATGATAATGAAATGAATGCTATCCTGCAAGTATAATGCAACCAACAGCGCCCTTCTGTGATAGAAAGGTAACGAACCACTGAACCTTAGAACAGCTGTTGAAGCAATCCACTTATCTTGCCCCATCAAGCTTACCACTGGACTATAGCTGATTTTATAAGACAAAACCATTGCCACTAGCTTGAAACACACTGCACAGTGGCAATATTTGCACATGGCACCATCCAAAGCTCTATAATTAAGAAAAAAGCTTTAGTAGGCTATTTAAATAGAAGTATTAAACCCATTTGAAGCCAATCTGCACTAGTGGTGGTTGTACCTGTGTGGATATACTTAATGAAATGATTTTGCCAGAGATCTCATTAACGCATGTACAGGCGATGACGGGAAAAACTGTGGCACACCTCTAGATCAGCCTCATGTGTTGTTGTACACAGAAGACTGCAGGCAGTACGTTCCACAGAACATAGAACTCACTGCTTACTGACCACAAGATATGTGCTTCCATTTTCGGACAAGACCAGGAGCAGCTCACGTCTATAGGCCACACAGGAGCACCGCTGCATGTACTAAATACTACAATAAAAGTAAATAGATAGCTGACATTTACTAAACACACACAAGCATGCGAGGTAATATGTGGAAATACAGAGTGCAGCAAGCTCTCAGTGAAAGTGGACAATGTCATCTCTTCTACGTAAACTGCTGCATTCTGCAAATCTTAAGTAAAGATTGAATAGTACAGAAGGGGATCGCTCATCCCTACAGATGCAGTGTGCAGGGATACGAGTCAGGGATTAAGGGAAGGCCAATTAATTTATGTAGTAAAAGATGTAGATAAAACAGGCGAAGAATCCTTTTCTGTTATGCAAAAAAAAAAAAAAAAAATACTGCGATCACTAAACAGAAAGATTACTGAGAAGTACAATAGTAAAGTCATACTGCCAAAACTTAGTAAACAGTCATAGCTCATTAGTTCAGTTGTAGTAATGCAACTTGGAGTAATGTTTGTCTATACAATTAATTGCATTTCATTTTTAAGAGGTAAGTTTTGAGAGATCCCCTGTTCTTTCCTTAGATCTGAAACAGATGTGATCTCTTGAAAGTTCGTTTTACAAAGTGATTTTATTTTTAAACTTACTGATATTGCATCATTTAAAATCCAGAGAAAAATATGTACTCAGATTTGTAGTTGGGAGGGGTGTCCTGGCATAGCTAAACTGCAGTGCAATAAGAAAGCTGACTAGTACTGGAGGGCTACATGAAGAAGCAGCCAGTATTATCCTGCATGCAACACTTTAAATGCATTTACACCCCTTGAAATGCACCATGATTCGCTAGTAATCTTAAATGAGGCGAATAATATGACTCTAATATAGAAGTACCCCAACAAATTATTAATATGCCGTTTTTATATGGAGTGCAAACACTGGGTTTGGAACAAAGACATTTTTATGGTTTTAGTAACCTCTTCTATACCTGGTACAATATGCTTCATCCTGCAGAAAACTGACCACATTAGTGACACATTAGGGGATGTCAGCTACATACAGTGGAGGCAGACATTGTGAATACCCAGTCTGTGCATGAGAACCAATGACATAATGTCTGATACCACGACTCCAAAGTTAATGGGCCAAATATATGTATAGTCACCAGCATTACAAAATAGCATCCACGAATAGAGCTATACATCTATATATACACATACATAAACCTGGGATGGTCCTCTGAAACACAACATTGTTCTGTTCAGTTCATAAAATATTTACTTCCCATACCACCCAAAATCTGCATTCCAGGAGCCTGCAGAACACTTCATTTTACCTCAGTAGAGCAGTTACAGTGTGTATATTATCTAATTTAAAACAACATTTGCTTATATAAACAAACCAGTAAACAGAATCATCTCATAAAACACTACAAAAAAAATACTAGTAGGTTAACTGGCTGCTATTAAATTGGTGTGTGTGTGTGTGTGTGTGTGTGGGGATTTAGATTGTAAGCTCCAATGAGGTAGGTACTAATGTGATTAAGTTCTCTGTATAGTGCTGCAGAATTAGTGGCGCTATATAAATAGATGATGAAACAAATGCCCTTTACAAAAACATTGCATTCACAAGTTCTGTATCAGGTAGATACACATGTTCATGACATAACTAAATACTGGAGGCCAGAGGGGCCAGTGTGGTTTGTGCATCCAAAATAGCAAGCTACAACTCGCTTATATTAATACTTATTTACACACAGACATTTCTTTATATAACGCCAGTAAATTCTGTAGCGCTTTACAATTGGGAACAAACATTAATAAAATACTGGGTAATACATACAGACAGAGGTAAGAGAACCCTGCTCGCAAGCTTAGTCTATAGGACAATGGGAGTTTAAAACACAAGGACATGTGCTACATCATATTGCACACTGGACCAGCTAGAATGCAAAGGTAAAAGTATTGAGTGGGCAGTGTGATCAATCACACAGCAATGTTGGTCAGAGGGTTGTTGTCTTGTTTTAGCTGTGTAGAGCGTGGCAATAGGGTAATCTAGGAATTCCACAAAGTGGGTGCAGCCTGAAAAAAGTCTTGTAACTGGGAATGGCAGTATGTGTTGAGAGAGAGAGAGAGACACAGATCATGTGCAGAACGGGAGGGGTCGAGGTGGGAGACACTGAGAACATGGGCATGGGAGCTGAGAAATGGGGCTGTAATTTGAGAGAGAGTTTGGGTCAGAATTTTTTTTATTAAATAAATAAATGGCAGTAATCACTGCATGTTTGAGTAGTAATGGAAAAATACCAGTAGAAAGATAGATTACAAATTTTAGTTGAGGGGGAATGATCACAGGAGACAGGGACATACCAATTTGTGAGGGAATGGGATCAAGAGGACAGGAGGTAGAGTAGGAAGAAGAGTAGAAACTTCCTCTTCATTTGTGGGATCAAATGAGAGTGTCAGAGGGTGCTACAAAGGAATTGAGCCGATTGCTTGTTGAGGGAGATCTCATCTATTTTGTCCTTGAATTAGAAAGCAAGATCCTGGGCATTTATGGTAGTCGGCGGGTATGGGGTGGGAGGATTGAGAAGAGATTTAAATGTGTTAAAGGTGTTTGGGATTAGAAGCCTGAGCATAGATGAGAGATTGGAAGTATTTTTGTTTTGCAGTGTCCAGAGAATTTATATAGGAGTGGTAGATATCAGTATATGTGATGAAATCATTACAGATACAAGATTTACGCCAGTGATGTTCTGCTTTACGAGAAAGTTTTTGTAGAATTTGTGTTACTGTAGTGTGCCACGGTTGGCAACAAAGTCTATGCAGAGTATGTAGTGTTGCTGAGCCACTTGATCCAGGGCAGTTGCTAGGGTTTGATGAAAACGGGGTACTGCCCGATCAGGGGAGGAGAATGTAGAAATTTGGAGAGAAGTTGTTGGAGAGAGGTGGAAAACTGTTGAAGATCAATAGAGTTGAAATTCCTGCGGTTGTGAGGAGGCCTGGAAGAGAGTTTGATACTGGGGAGGGTAAAGAACAGGGGGTGAGCGTGTAGCTAATAAGGTGATGATCCAAGAGGGGGAAAGGAGTGTTAAGGAAATGAGAAACTGAGCATAGTCTAGAGAAAACAAGATCAAGACAGTGGCCATCCTGATGAGTAGCGGATTCAATCCACTGGGAGAGGTCAAGTAATGATGGTAGAGAGAGTAGTTTGAAAGCAGCATTGGAATGTGGATTAGAAATAGGGATGTTAAAATCACCCATGATGATGGTGGGGATGTCAGAGGATAAGTAGTGAGGGAGCCACGCAGAGAGGTGTTCAAGAAATTGTTGGTGTGGTCCAGGAAAGGGGGGGGTGGATGCAATAGATGACAGCAACACGCATAGAGAATGGGTTACAAATCCTAACAGCATGTACTTCTAAAGATGTGAACATGAGTGATGGGACATTTGGTAGAACTGTGAATGTGCACTGTGGGGAGAGAAATAGTTCAACCCCCCCTCCTTGTCTGCCTCCTGGTCTGGGGGTGTGGGTGAAATGGAGACCACCATGTGAAAGGGCTGCAGGTGTGGCAGTGTCCGATTGCGTGAGCCATGTTTCTGTTATTGCCAGAAGGTTTAGGCTGTTTGAGAGGAAAAGATTGTGTATAGAGGCAAGGCTACAAATAGAGCGTGCATTCCAACGGGCACATTTAAAGGACTTTGGAAGAGGGGAGAGAGGTGATGCGTTTGAACACTGCAGAAATCCAGCAAACCTCAGGTATATGCATGTGGGAGAAGTGAGAGGGACCTGAATTAGATGATATATCACCAGCTAATAGAAGCAGGAAGGTAGAAAAGGTAGGAAAGACGATTGTAAGATGTGTCCTTTTAGTTTCTGGCGACTGGGTGAGGGCGTTAAATTTATTGAATTTAACTTGGAAGAGAGTTCATGAGTGTTAAGTAGAGGTGAGTGAAGTAATGATGGGGCAATGTGGACAGAAATGTGTGTTGCAGGATGGCTGAGGGATGATATAATCCTAAAGATAATGCCATGAAAAGAGAAAATATTTTGGCAAGCATTGGGATTTAGTAATAAAATAGCAAAACAAGTTAGGGAATTAAGAGAATTACCCAATTGTAATGTCCTGTGCAATCAGAGAAGTAGTGCAGAGTGAGGCTGCAGTAGATGTAGATTATTCATAGATGTCTGGATAGTATAGAGTAATGATGTGGGGAGCGAGTGGAAGTGTTGAATGAAGAGTAATAAAGAACAGGTGATTGAGTAGCGGAGTTTTTGCAGAGTCATGAGAGAAGAGAGTGGTTCAAAGTCAGTATCATTTCTTCCTACTTGTGATGGCAAAGCCTTGAGTAGAATTGAAAGTACAATGAGATAGGTGACTGAAACGGCTGTAGCGTGGGGAGGGAGTGGCTGAGCAAGTAGTACGGCAGGCTGATTAAACAGAGGAGATTTTGCAGGGAAAATAAGCTGACAGATAAAACAAACTTTCATGAGCTCAGTAGAAAATAAGAGTCTAAAACAGTCTTCTTGTGGTGTGAAGCTTGTAGCCAGGGAGAGATGGAAGAATCAGGAGTAGAATATGGAGTTTCAGGTGAATACTGACTGTTGTCCTTGTGTAGCTGTGGTAATAGACAGAATGTACTTCTCCTGTTTTACTCCGAATTATGCTATTTAATATTTTTTTTACACTTACAACTATACACACTAACTATGCAGCCATCACATATATATGATAGTATTACTCACTATCACATATTGAGTAATGTGTAGAACTGCACAGTAGCAATATTTTCATGCGTCACCAGTTTAAAGTGTTTGTAAGACATGAGAGCAGCCTTGCTCACCCTAGAGCAGTCTAATGCAGACAGGGCCCCCACCAAAGTGCTGTAATTGGGAGCAGAGGGGTTTAGTTTAGCAGTCTGCACAAGTGATTGTTGTACTTGTGAGGACATAAATGAAAGTTTCCCAGGGACAGGTTTGAAAACAGATTTACTACCCTTAATGTGGCAAACCATGGTGAGATTTTAAAGCGAAATCAGGCCATTTTAAACCTAACATATTGGAAATTGCAGCATGAGAGAGTTTAAGAACAAATTAGATGGCAGTTGGCATGGGTGGTAAATTAAACAAGACATTCATCTCATCTGAATGTGAGGACAACATGCTGCCTGATCATTTGGCTCCAGTGCCAAATAGTCAGATCATTCACTTCAGGCCACACGTTAAATCTTTGTATGCACATCATGGCTGACATGCTGATCCGGTCACAGGCTAGTGTATGTATCACATGTGTACACTGTCCAGCTGAGCCAACGGTACCCTGCCAGATCCATGGCTTTGGCTTAAGTACAGAATGGCAGGATCTTTCACATTTAGCCCCTACTTGTGCATACATCTGTGACCAAATTTGACAGAGCTCCAGTAGCCAGATTGGACTGTATGGTCACCTTTGCAAATACCCGTTGACAAGTTGCCTACACATTGATTCTTTTTGGGCCAGTTGTCTATTGCATTCTCTACCCATTGACTATATTCCCATAAAACAAGCCATATCCAAAAGAAGAAACTATTAGAACTGGGGTATATTTACTAAACTGAGGGTTTGGAAGTTTGCCTATAGCAAGCAACCAGATTCTAACAGTCATTTTGTAGAATGTACCAAATAAAAGGATAGCTGGAATCTGATTGGTTGCCTAGACATCTCCACTTTTACAAACCAGCAGTTTGTTAAATATACCCCCCTGTGTAGCATTTAGGAAGAGGATGGTGTCTACATTATTGTAGTTGGTGGAAGTACACAAATAGAGACACCTCATTTTAAAGTTACATTTTTGCTAGCTATATTCCAGCAGATGAGCGAGTCTGGCCTTGGGACATTCTGATAGAATCTGGACTATGAAGTTTCCTACACTCTCCTCTTAGGAGACTATATAAAAATGTGTGTTACATCTCATAACATCCAATAGATTATAAGCACAGCCTTCTTACCTCTGTCCACATTACCCAGTATTGTGTCACTACGGTGTTCCCCACTGTAAAGCGCTATGGAATTTGTTAGTGATACATAAATGTTGACAACAATAGGGTGTAGTCATTCTGCTACTTGGGATAGTTATCTGAAAGAGCGCTGCCTTACATATATCAAAGTCTTAATAATCTTATTGTGACCATTACATCCATCCCCAAAAAAATTTGCAGCAATAAAGAGAGAAAATGTTTCAATTCCCCTACAGTTTACCTAGTTTCCCATGCAATAGGTACAACCCTGGAATGAAGACCAGGAAGATTTGGCAACACTGGGCCGTGAGAGTTTTTTTTTTCTCTCTAATGCCCAACAAAGTTATCTTGAGGAAACATGCTGAATATAGATTTGTGACGAAAGGAGACTGGAATTCACATTGAGATATGAATAATAATCCGGTCTACTAGTTACTGGAATTATGGCGGAAATGGATTATACTTTTCAGTTTAAACAAAATCTAGTAGTATCAAAGTTTGCAGCTCTTATTTCTGCTGAAGGCCTCGGGATCCAAAAAGACAAGAGAAATATCTGCAGAACTTCAATGTTCTCCCAGGATTTGATTCAACCATCAATATTACTGGTAAATTATCAGGATTCTAACACTCACACCCCCCCCCCCCCCCCCCTATTGTATCTGTGCATTTGTGGGTAGGAAATTAGATTGTAAACTCCACTGGTTTAGGAACAGACATGCATGGATAAACTTCACCGTATATTTCTAAGAACGGATGCACTGACAGCTGGTACTACAGTGAAAAAATGCACTAGGTTTATAGAAATTATAATTAATTAAAATCTGATATTTGTAAAAACTTTTAAACTGCATGGGCCAATCCTCTTCATCTCGAGAAGGCATAAAGTTTTTATGCAGCCAGGGTTTAAAGAAGTTCACATGTGCACAATTTCATTCACACACAGACTGTCATAAATAGGATACGGCAATATGATATTATAAGCACTGGTTTTCTTCAGCTACTACAAAGGGATACAAGTCAGCAGCCAATTAGAATTAAGTTGTTATGCTTACTGCAAAAAGGCACAGACTGGACAAAACAATGCTTGAAAAGCTGACACTTGTTTCACTTTCACAACTTCTATCAGATGTCAGATGACAACCTATGGTGTGAGGAGGGGGGTGCAGGATGTTCTGTGCACAAAATTAGTCAACCACAAGCCACTTTATTTAGATTTACCTGGTATATTCTTATCACTCACTTATTTAACAGTCTACAGTAATTTACCCTCATCATGCAGCCTCGTCAAGTGCCAGTTATGCATTAACACCTCATTATAACAAGGCTCAGAATACAATGCACGAAGGACAACGGTAGAAAGTTAAGATAGGGCAGCAGTCCAGGGTTTGTGCGTTTATGGCACATTTAATGGTAATCTTGGCACAGGTTACAGCAATATTGTTTATTTTGATTTAATTGGTCTACTGAAAGTAAATATTAATGAAATCAAATTCAACAGTCGGCTAAGAGTCTGATTGTGTTATCATAACACAAACGTTTCCTTCTGGAATGAAGTCAGAGTTCATGTCACAAAACTGGGCATGTGCCAAAATCCGCAGCAGTATGAGGAATAGGACATAACGGCAGGCAGGGGAGGCGCGCCACAGAGCAAAGTAACATGGCACAGGATGTGGGGTGGGGGCAACATACTGCAAATTGTGCTGGAAGATACAAGGGACAAAGGATGGGTGGAGGGGAATATGAGATTATACCATGACAAAGAGGATTGGGGGGGAGGGGGAGTGTGTCTGAGGATGTTCCAAAGCACAAAGGAGGAGGGGGGTGTTGGTGTATTTGAGGTTATACCATAGCCCAGATGATTGGGGAATGGGGGGGGGGGGGCGCAACATACTACAATGCGAGTTTGACTCTCCCACAATTGTGTTTTCCTTCATGTGAACTGAAATGCATTGTATCATTGGAAATAGGTTATCAGGATATTTTATTGTTTTAGCCCTTTTGGTGGATCGTTATAAGAAAGCATTACATGTGATTTATGGACACATCACCATTTATTTATATAGCGCCACTAATTCCGCAGTACTGTACGGAGAACTCTCACATCAGTCCCTGCCCCAACGGGGCTTACAGTCTAAATCCCCTAATATACACACACAGACAGACAGACAATTTGTTAGCAGCCAATTAACCTACTAATGTTTTTGGAGTGTGGGAGGAAACCCACACAAACACGGGGAGAACATACAAACTCCGCACAGATAAGGTCATGGTCGGGAATCGAACTCATGACCCCAGTGCTGTAAGGTAGAAGTGCTAACCACTGAGCCACCGTGCTGCCCACATGCCTAAGTGTATGTTTAGTGTCCACAAAGTACTGCTGGGAGAATGTAGGCAAACAGGTAACTGAGGCAATTACTGGGCCACCACTCACTCAGTAGAAACCCAGTAAAGGGCCAGGCTCAAATGGGTATTGTGACACCATCCAATCAGCTCTGTCGACAACTACCCTGAACTGCATGTGTCCTAAGCATGGCATGGGAGGGTTATTTGGAAAAGACAGCTCCAAGATAACATTCTGCTCCAAATATTATGCAGTAGATGTGCTTTGCAATATCAGGAATGATTGATGTAACATTGTTCTAACAAAGACCCATGCAGGTGGAAGACTGGTGTACTTAATAGGTGTCAAACCCAGAAAATTTACAAAAATCAATAAAAATTTTAGAATGGCTTAGGAAGCACCAATTCTTACACTGCCCTGTATGCAGTAGGCAAAAATGTTCTGCAGGGTTTGAGAATAATTTTAATATATTCAAATTCTTAACTACGAGGACAGGAATTTCTGTACAATACCAGCCAGTATCCTCAGGTCCATCATTCTTCAGACCAGCTAAACTCACACCAGGTGAAAACAGGAGGGGGAATAATAATAATATATATTTGAGTAACCCTTTAAGCTGCAGGTAAAGTAACAGTAGCAAAAAGGATTGAGGAGCTTCATGTGAAAACAACAACATTCATATTTTTGCTGGTAGATCTATCAAACTAAATGGGAAGTGTGGGTGTTGCCCATAGCAACCAGATTCTAGAACAAACAAACCTAGAATGTACATGATAAACAGCTAGAATCAGACTGGTTGCTATGGGCAACACCTCATTTCCCATTTAGGCTGCTAAACCTCTGCCTTTAACTTAGCTATTCATGTGAGAAGAATCTGTTCGAAGAACATCTATTAACAAACTTAAGTTCCTGCCTAGGGCCTAGTGGAAACACTGGGCATACATTTTTATGGGGGGGGGGGTGAAAGTGGACTCAAAGTACTTTTACTCTCTATAGTGGCCTCTGACTGGTTTACCATACAACATCTTATGGGTTTTAATTTACATGCACAATGCAAACATTTTTACAACATGGCCTCATTTGCCTCTTTCTAGAAATTTTTAGGAAAAACACCTTTATCTGCACAGAGAACTAGATTTCTGCAGTTTGTAGTGGGCTCCTCATTGTCATTTACTTAAACAATGAACCACTTCCCCACACTTAAACGTTGTTGGAGGGGACTTAGAGTTCCCCACCATTTGCTCAATGTAGCACAGTCCTTAAGCTCAGCAGGGACCTCTGCTGGGGAGCTCCTATAAAAGGTCCGAGCACCACAAGAGGAACAGATTTGATGTCCAGCTATAAACGACAGGCAGTTCTTGATTGAACAAGTGAATGTACGGCCACTCAGAGGAGTATCATTTCTGCCCAGAAATCTAGTATTCACTTGTGCTCAGATACTTAGACACTTCTTTGCCTTATAATCAAAGATACACCAGTCTCTAGTGTATATACAAAATGAAGCAAGCATGAAATGACCCAATGCTGAGTGGCTTAGTTAGCTTAAAGCAGCAACACAGAGTTGAACATTCCATCGCATCAAGTATTTAACAAAGTGTGATGACATTCTGCTATATTTTTTTTTCTGCTAAAACACGACACCATCATACTACACGTCACATGAATGAAGAGTATGCAAAGCATGCATACTGTGCTTTAGAAATTAATGAACTGCATATTTGGTCTGAGGGCAGGTAACTGTCAATCACTTGCTGCACAGGTTTCTTTATTTTTCAGTAAGTGATAGGCAGTTATCCCCACTGAGATCACAAGTGCTGCACTCCCTGCCCAAATCCTCAACTGCTCAGGGCAAGACTTCAGTGGTCAAGGGAAAGAGACCCACACATGAACACCACTTGCAAAGTGACCACGGCTGCAACTTGACTACCAACCAAAAGCGGTTTCCCAAGCTAGTCACTTGTCATTGGCTGGCAGGGAGGGGAGCAGATTCCTGGCTTTGATAGTGGCGGTTATTTGTAGCAAGGGTTGTATTTCTCTTAATTTTAAGTTACTCTAACCACCACAGAATGACAGAACCACCACCCTTCCTCCAAAACCTCACTCCCCTGGACTCCCTACTATAGTGGAGATCACCGTAGGCTGTCTAGTGCTATGGTTGGTTTTGAAGTGTAGGAACATTAAACATATTTTATTAAACACTGCACTATGTATGGGAAGTGTTCTCATTAGTAAATAAGCCTGGTTCCATACTTAGACATTTAACCTACTTTATATTTAAGCTCAGCCACAATCACCTAATGGATGTCACCCACCAAATGATAGCTGCACGTAGAAGAATCCACCAATGAGAAGCTTCCTAAACATTGTCCTTTAAACAGCCTAATATTTATTTCCCACGCCTACAGGTCCTTGTTGAGAAGAGGCATATATCACGTTCCTAAGAAACTTTTCCTTCCAGACATACTTTGCCTCACAGATGTGTGACCCAATATATTTGCTTAGACTTTATGAGGACACTTAGAGGGCAAAACACCTGCCTTGCAGCAGCTCAGTTGAAGCAAGTGCCTCTAGATTTCTACCTGGGAGAGAAAGGATTGTAATGCAACATGGGCGTATCTGCTGAAGATCACAGGTTTGTGCAGAACATCTCGCTTTACAGAGCAAAGACTTATTTCTGCAGAGCAGCATTATAATAACGAGGTGTAGTTCGTAGTGTCCATAGCTCTCACCATAGAGGCAACAGCCCTGCCGTGGCTGTGTTTGTGGTGTCCCCGTTACCAGGAAAATCAGCCTAGGTGCTCTAGCATTGGTTGAGGATTTGTGAAGCAAACATGCTGCAGTCTGAGTGGTGGTAACTGTCAATCACCTGCAGTTCTCCGCTATTCAACCACGTGTGCATTTTCCTTCTGAAAGTGATTGACAGTTGGACAGATTGTTGATTCATTTCAAATTTAATAAATGATTTTAATCATTTCATACCAGCATCTAACATTCAGTGTAAACTGGATTTCTCAAACCCTCATTTATAATGATTGCAATAAACAATACTGTTAGCCATGGTATTACAAGCAAAATGGTTTGGTCTTAACACATGGAGAAATTTTACGGCTTGGTACAAAAGAATCTCATATATACTACAGCACTTGTCTAGACTATCTTAGCAAATATGTATGGTGTGACCGGATATAAACTGCTGCATTAAATGTCCTTTGTACACAGATTTTGAAGACAGAACCACAAAAATCAAAACAGATAAGCAGCTTGTTTTAATTCTGCAAATAATAGACAGGCCAGATTAGATAGTAGCGATTTTAAAGGGATAAACTGTGGGGCCAAATCAGATTTAACTTGGAGATGTGGGACCAGATGGCACAGAATTTACCACCAATATGCTAGCTCCAACTCACAATATACACTGATCAGCCACAACATTAAAACCAATGACAAGTGACGTGAACAACAAATTACCTTGTTACAGGGGCACCTGTCAAGATGTGAGATGTTAGGCAGCGAGTGAACAGTCAGTTCTTGAAGTTGAGGTGTTGGATTCAGGAAAAGCATAAAGATCCGAGATTGTGGAAAGGGCCAGTTTGTGATGGCTAGACAACTGGGTCAGAGCCTCTCCAAAACGTCAGGTCTTCTGCACTATGGTAAGACAGCAAGTCTGAGTAATGTTCTGCTGGGAAACCTTGGGTGCTGGCATTCACGTGGATGTTACTTTGACACGTACCAACTACCAAAACATTGTTGTAGATTTTATGGCAACATTGTTCTCTGATGGCAGTGGCCTCTTCCAGCAGGATTATGCTCTCTGCAAAAATTGTTCAGGAATGGTCTGAGGAACATGAAGAATTTTGTGGGAAGGGGGGAGGGGGGGGCACCTTCAGAGGTCTTGTGGCATAGATGCCTTGATAGGTCAGCTGTTTTGGCGGCATGAGGGGGACCTACACAATGTCAGGCAGGTGGTTTTAATGGTGCTAGTGATCAGTGGTTTAATCTATAGTGCCCTTTACAAGAAGAGACTATATCCCATGTTCTATATGGAATGCACAGGTGACCAACAAGAAGTATTAAATACTGGCTACATAAACAAGGATAGGTTATATTTTTTACAAAGATGAGCAGTCCAACATTTCATACACCAGAATCAAGAATATTGCCGCTCTTACTGTATACAAGCAGAACTATGAACAAGCCCCAAGGTCTACCTAGTAGGGTAACTTATAGGTAGGTGTTAAACTGGATTCCTACTACACAGCAGCAATGTCAAACACAGAATAAAGGCAGAAACAACACTTGCTCCAGAGTGTATATATATATACACACACACACACACACACACATACAGCTGGACTGTGTTTGTTCTTTTGAGAGTACCAGATGCACACATAACCACCCATCCCCCTAAGTGTTATACATCACTTCATGGCTTGTGACTTCTACATTATGCCCACCCCTGGATATAAAAAGACAGTGAAATTTACCCACTACAACATATTAGAAGTATAAAGTTTGCAAAGGGGACTTACTTCGCCTTTAAATAGTATTTTAACAAAAAGATTTATATGCCCCCTCCCCACAGCTTTACATTATTTGAGGCAAGAATTTGAGGTAAAATTCACCCCAATCAAAAAAAATTTTTTTTTTCTCTCCCCAATTTAAAAAAAGGGCAGTAAAACAAGTCACTAGTAGCATTTGCACTTTCGGCCAGGAAGCCCTTGTATTGTAGTGGCGATATTTTGAACGCTGCCCGATACATTTACTAGTGTTAATCGCAAGTGAACGCATTATGGTCAATGGAACGTCCTCCATTGATCCCTCTGACTGCAAGCAATTGTTTCCACTATGTCAAATGAGAACCTGACTGACTAGTGTCGTTACTGGTATTCAGCTCAGCTCTAGCGGGTAACTGGCCTTACTGAACTCATGTAATAAAAAAAAAAAAAATGCAGATATAATATAGTTTATTTTATTTTTTGAAAAGTAGCTAGACTGACAAGATCTCAAACTAAACCTCTTGGCAAAAGGAACCTGCACAAAGTTATGTGTTCCAAGGAATACCAAAAGCACCAAGACTTGGAATGTAAAGGTGGACACCATATATTAACACTACTATAATGCTAAATGGATTGCACCTTCAACATGTAATGTTTTTAAAGTATAGATTTAGGGTTGTACAGGTTCAATAGATAACATTTTACACAACTGTTGGTTTTTCCATTTGTTGCTGAAATAACTACACATCTACATGGGGGCTCTGCAGCTATTCCTGTAGCTTTTCTCCCAGTCTCAATGGCTGGTCTGGTGAGAGATCTAAATAAATAAAAAGACAAAGTCACATTATTGCAGAGTATGGCTGGCCATACATGCGGTGACAAGTGTATGTGGCCTGAAAACATCCTCAGTACCCAATAATAATCCAATGAAAATGTATTCATGTTGCCATCAGGCATATTACTCCCGTTCAAACGAAATTTCCTCAAGTGAATGCAGAGATCACCAGATGAGTAAGGACTGTTTGCCAAAGACTCATGTACAGAGCGACTGAACCTGCACACAGAATTGCAAATTAATTGACAGCATAGCGTTAGATTGAACATGTCGCCAGTATTTACAATATTAAATAAAAATAAAAAAACAAACTACAGTGCCTTGTGCATTATGTACTTTGTAAACCAACAAAACTGGGTTCCCTGTACCAAGGAGAAAGTATGTCACTCTGCGCAGAGATTAACTCCTTCCAAAACATCAGTTCTTCTGTGTGGTATGAGGTAGGGAACAGTCCTTGGAGAAAGCAAGATCTGCTATTAAATGCTATATCCTGGGCAATGGGGTCATGTATAAAATACATTTACAACAACTCTTAATACTACCAAGTTTTTTTTTTGTTTTTTTGTTTTTTTTAAACATGTTCTGCACTTACACTTGCCCTGGAGCTGGTGCAAATATAGCCCGCACTGGAGCCTGCTGCACCTGCGCAAGTACGCCCGCACTGGAGCCTGCTGCACCTGCGCAAGTACGCCCTCAGCATGCCCTTACTGTATATGGTCTACGCCTGTCTGCCCCTTCCCAGCCCTGTTCCTGTGGTAGGCAATAGTGTCAGTTGAGTTTGGACATGAATCGCACGCAACTTCGTTCAGTTGCATAAAGTCAGTTTCTGGGGATGCCAGACAAGGCACACAAAGGCACAGCAGACCAAAGATACAGCAGGCCATAGTGCACAACTCACACAATGTAGAAACCATTGGCAAGTTTGCATTACAGTCACATTTATACTCTAACTGGACCCTATCCTGCTTTAAAAAAAACAAAAAACAAAAAAAAACCACCAACAAAGTCATAAATCACACAGAAAGTCTTAGGATGCTAGAAACATGTGGCAGACATGACAGGTAGAGTAATTCCAAAGAGTTTGGTAAAGGTCTTCCCACTCAGACTGGTTCTCAATATCAGAGGCTAATCTGACGGTTTCTTTTCATTACCACCAAGGAAATCTCAAGTGTGTAAATACGAATAATAAACAAGAGTCCTTGCAGTAATTGGAAATTGTAGGACCGTGTAAAGGCATGTAAATTAGCATCAATTACAGCACAACCACATACTAACACGTTATAGAGGTATGAAGTTATTGTCATGAAACATGTAGTCTCATGTAGACAAAGTGAAAGTCCAAGGACTCAAGACTTTCTATGGCAGTGGCCCTGGGTCTAACAGCTTTGTAAGGAAACTGAAGAATATGTCCAACTTCATCCACAGTGCACAAACTCTTTACTATGCAATTCATCACGAACATTACTAAAGAAATGCACCATTAGAGAAGGGTTACTAATATGGTGAGGACAGACTGAGCTGTACAGCTTAGAGGAGGGAAAGGACAGAAATGATTGAAACTTTCAAATATATCAAAAGCATTGAGAACAGGAAGGCAGTATGTTTAAATAAGTAGCGTTCTAGAACAAGGAGACGACGTGGCCTGGCTTCCATACACCCTTTCTGTGAGCAATGTCCCGAAACCACAGAGTTGGAAAATTTAGGGGCATATTCAAATGTCAGCAAGTATTTTTTTCCCATTATTTTAGAGCGCATTAACTTTACCCGCAATTCAATTCCATTCTTAACACTACGTTTTGGTTTTTTTCATGAAACAGTCCTCTCGCGCTCCAGTAAACGGTCTATTGAAAAGTATAGGGTTTGCGCGAGACAGCCGCGTTAAAAACTATTCAATTGTATTTTAACGCGGCGGGTAAAACAGGCAAATATGCTGTTGTATCTCACACCTCCTCGGGGTGTGTTACAAATAAAAAACATCTGAAAAGTAGTTGAAATCATGTAAAAATGTGGAAAAAAGTTAAACTTATGTTTATCACTAATGCCTAACTTGTGTAAGTTGATTTTCTTGTAATAATTAAAAAAAAAATACAATCACTAATTAATTATATTTATGTATGTTTTTGGTACAAATATGAATGTAGTAATATGTTTTGACATGGTATAGATGATTGTATGGTAAAAAATATGCTAACTAAAGTACTGTAATGTAGATATTATCAATGTGTAATGCAATCTAATGTTTGCAAAACCTTTTTTTTGTCTTATACATGACAGCGCGGGGGCAGCGTTGCCTCTTTTGCAATTCAATTGCACGAGTTTTCCCGCTGCTCTAACTCCAAACAGTCGCTATTGCCAGCAAAACCCTGCGCTGGCTTTTTTTTTTCCTTCCCAACGCTGCGGGGACAAAATCTCGCGGATATTTGAATACGCCCCTTAAGGTACGTTTTCATTATTTTTTTGTATGTGTCTTTACAAGGAGGGTGATGGATCCATGAAATAGTCTTAGCAGATGTGGTGAGGTCTCACTAAGACTTCAAGAATGCATGAGACATATATTGCTAAGTGTTAAGACTTTGACAGAAAGTTTAGTGGGAGGTGTAGAAACCAACACATGACTAGATGTTCCCGTGGCTTCTTTTCTGCATTTTGACTACAATCTGAATTAATTTTGCCATGTGTGGGTCAATTTCATTGTCCTCAATGCCAGACACCTGCAAGCGGACAGTCTCCTACTCTTTATTACTCAGTCTTCTGCCTCTGCTGGGTGACTAGCAGTTAAATCAGAAAGCTGCCCACAGCCATTGCAGCTAGGAGCAGACGATTAAACATTTTGAGATGTTCTCTCCATCAACTACGAATAGGTTTCTTTTTATTAATAGCATATTCCAGAATTCGGCAGACCGCCAACTCCTTTACAAAAGATTTAGCCAATACCAAAATTAAACAGGACAGACCATTAATTCTCACTCATGAAAGCAATATCTTACTGCACACTAGATTTGTAGGCAGTTAAGGATCCAAATGTATTTGTTATGGCTCTGCAGAATCTCAATAATCCAAACACTTTTTTTTTTAAAACATTAAATTGAAACGGTCTTGGAAAGATAAATTCACTCTAACAAGCTCTCTATAGTACACACATACACCAATATTTCATATTTAAAATTAAGTCCATATAAATGAATGACCATAAAAAGTAGTCCCACACAAATAAATTTGCCTCTTCCACTTGCTTATGATCTCTCATACTTACCATGCCAGTGGATACAGCAGGATACAGACACTGCATACCACTTTGTCTCCATGTTCCTAGCCTGCATGGAAACAATTAAACAGGTCTTCCGACAGGTCCGCAGATCCATCTAATTGTTTCCATGCAGGCTGGTAGGAAGCAGACCAGTGTAAAGTGCCTGCACACTGCTTGATCAGCACTGGACCAGAGAGTCATTAATCCGGAATGCCAAGATAAATGAATGTCTCTGTATAATGGATTAGTTACCTGCACAAGCTCCCACAGATTGACAATGCATGCTGGGAGCTGTAGTTCAACTGCAACCAAATAGTCACACAATAGATGTGCTCATACTACTGTATATAAACTATAGTTGTGTCATTCTCCTCTCATGACTAATGGGAAGCACTAAATGCTGGAGGTACAACAAGGTGCCTGTTTATACAAGAGATTCTAGCAATCTTATCTCCAGAGATTAGTGACACAGTACAAATAACACAATGTTTAAAAATAACTTTTGACGGCATCAAACATATCACAAGTTCAGTAGAGCGGTAAAAGCCATTTCTATGGCTCTGACCGTGGGTAAAGCAACCCACCCACTGTCACAGCCATAGAAGTGTATAAATTGGATGTCATGGACCTAGAATACATAGCTCTTGTTCTACTTAGGCACATACAAGATTAGTTGTGTTTTTGCTTTTCTTCAGCCTTGTGTGCTTTTATAGTGACCCAGTCTGAGAGCTAAGGAACGCAGTTGTACAATCATATCAGAAATGCTTTCTTCCAAAAGTGATTGCTTGATAACAGCACGGAACGCTATGTGAACATTCCATCACAGATCGGGAGTGGTGCTCAGGGAGGTCTCAATCATAGGAGGTAGAGCCACAATATACAATTACTTGGGGGGGTTAGATAATGCATTCTAGAACACAGAAGTCCTTCAACATGTTCAGACAAAGGACCAACACTGTACAACCAGATAAAAGTCTCACGAGGCCCCATCCTTTTAGCGCTCCTATATTCGGACAATGGCCATAAACACTAGTAGACTGCAGATGACGGACAGACCTAAAATGGACCGACGCTGGATCAATTATGAACAGTTATTGAGTTGGCCAAAATGACCAATGTCCCCAATGTAGACCAATTTAATGTAAAACAATCAAATCTCCTTTCCAAAGTACCACTAAGCACACAGAACTAGATATGACCATTTGTCGGGTCCTAAAATTAGAAGTTAATATCATCCATGCCTCCATTTTGAAAAACACCCATGTGTACATTTCCTCAGGTCCAAGGATTGCTCAGGTTTATCCCCCCCCCCCCCCCCCCCATTTTGCAATTTTAGAAAGTTGCATCAAGATCAAACCATGTTTCAGTGGGACAGTATGCATAGCAGAACTGAAGCAGTTGTATTATTTTTAACCATTGCAATTCTAGCAAGAGCCTCAAAAGTGCTAAATAAAAATTACACACATTTTGGAAACTTCTAAAGTTTCCTGTAACATGAAACGCAGGTTTCAAACACCAAGTCATATTCATTGAAGGCAGATCACGGTTATGTATGACTGCACACTTCCCATTATTGCAGCATCTCTGATTTCCCTTCGCACCACAAAAAAATGCTGAAAAACCATTTAATTTTGTGTTATAGGGTGCTTTTCTTTGCAATGTCACAGAAGGACAGAACACACAGGCAAGAAAGCTGTATAGTATAATCTGATGTACTATCTGGGTTAGAAAGCATGCTGACATAGGGTTTTATTACTTTTGTTTAAGAGGTTAGGTTATTGTCATTTGAATGATTCATAAAATAGAGTACACTGCTGCTGGGAGCTGACATTCTGTGCACAGAACAATGATCAGACTGCAATACTACCAGGTGAAAGACTAACACCCCCCATTATGGAAGATGTAGACACATGGTTTCCTAGTGATTGTGGAACTACTAGGGCCAGCACACCCAAGACAAGCTGGCAGGCCATGCTAGGATGTGTAGTTCTGCATCAGCTAGAGAGCTACATGATTCCTAGCAGGAGGGCATCAAACTTGTTCCCTGCCAGAGGAGTGCGTTTATAGCAGGGTTGTCTATAAGCTACATATTACGTCACAGCAGTATAAGAACTTTTATTGGTAGATTTAAGCCGGCCATACAGATGCCAATCCTAGTGCTTGGATCATGATTCCATTAACTCATATCTGTTGGGTTCACTTCCAGGTAACTGCAGCACGTTAGTGTGGTCAGAAGAGGACCAAACACACAGGCCGATAGCTCTGTTTAACTGCATTTTTCCACCATACCCTATGACCAGTCTATCCATTTCCATCAGCAGTTGTGTTGTAGATACACACATTCTTCATTCTTTCATATTGGACCAATAGTCTAACACTGGCTGTAATACTGATGTCCATGTGGTCAGCATAAGACAATTACTACAATCTACATTTAAACAAATAGCGAATGAAAAAAAAAAAAAAAAAAAAAAAAAAAAAAAAAGGTGCTCTGCAATTGGGCCATAAGTTACCTACAAATAATTGTGCATACTGCATAGGATTCAGCACCTGAAGGGAAATTATAGTGTCTAGTTGGAAAGTAGAGCAGGTGCAAGTGAAAGTGTCCCACATTCCAGCATTCATGGTCACATGCTGAGCTTTCTATCAAACTGCACAACCATCCTTAATGCATGTAGGTAAATCGTAAATAAAACAGAAGTAGACTTGGAGAGAGATGGGATGAAAAGTAATGGAAGTTTCCATTGTAAGCTACAAAAAAAACCCAAAAAAAACAAAACGAGCATTTAACACTCATGGACAGTGTTGTGGAACCCTTATCAGACACTTATTGTACCCCTCTCCAGCCCTTCAGCACAGAACTGGAAAAAACAGTGGGACCCAGGTACACCCATCTACTGTTCAGTGAAGTCTGGCCATAAGTGGTCTTCATGGAAGAGTTGCGGCCAAAAAGCCATGCCTTCTACGTGGAAACAAGGCCTAGCAACTCAACTATGTACGAAAACATAGGAACTGAGGTGTAGAAAAATGGCAACAGATGCTCTGGACTGAGGAATTAAAATCTGAAATATTTGACTGTAACAGAAGGCAGTTTGTTAGCGGAAGGGCTGGAGAGCGGTACAATAATGTGTATGCAGACACAGTGAAGCATGGTGGAGGTTCCTTGCAAGTTTGGGGCTGCATTTCAGTGCACCGAGTTGGGGATTTGGTCAGGATTAATAGTGTCCTTAATGCTGAGAAATACATGCAGGTACTTATCCATCATGCAATACCATCAGGGAGGGGTTTGATTGGCTCCAAATGTATTCTGCAGCAGGACAACAACCCCAAACATACAGCCAATTTCATCAACAACTATGTTAATCGTAAAAACAAACGAGTCCTGGGAGTGATAAGGCCACCACTGAGCCCTGATCTCATCATCGAGTCTGTCTGGTATTACATGAAGAGACAGAAGGATTTGAGCAAGCCTACATCCACAGAAGATCTGTGGTTAGTTCTCCAAGATGTTTGGAACAACCTCCCTGGAGAGTTCCTTGAAAAACTGGAAGTGTACATAGAACAGATGCTTTGATGCTGTGTTGATGGCAAAGAGTGGTCATATCAAATATTGATTTGACCTAAAATTTCTCTTCTGTTCGTTTACTTTGCATTTTGTTAATTGATAAAAATAAACTATTAAACACTTCTATTTTTGAAGGCATTCTTACTTTGCAGCATTTTTTACCACACCTGCCTAAAACTTTGCATAGTAATATCTATATCATTGGGTTTGAATGGAGTAGCTGAACAGATGTTTGACTAATCTGTGGAAACCCAACGTCAGGTGACACACATTCACTCGGGTCACTAAGGGCGGCCCCTCAGCTTCAGAAAGGCAAGTCTTGCAGAGTATATAGGAAATGGTTTTATCTTTAGGTTCCACTTTGCAAATGGTAAAAGGACAGTTCTCCATGAAAGTGGAGATCCTGGCTACCCCCCATTAATTAGTATATTATAGATAATGTCATTATGTGCAGTCTGTCACTAATGTTGGCCTCAACGTACAACTGTATAAAAATAAAGGCTAAAAGTAGTAAATGCAAATGAAATATGTTCATATATCCCACACAAACGCAGTTTTAAGACCGTCAATACTAAAACTAACTAGGTCTATGTCTCAAGGAAGTATTTCACGGTTTCAAAGCCATATAAATTGCTAAACATTATTAAAGCTGTAATGCAATATCCAATTATCCTTGCTCTGCAATACAACCTCTTATTGCCACCTGTATATAACAAGAAGCACAGACCACACACATCTCATCAGCCGCTTGTTAATCAGATTTTGCAGGGTCAATATATCATGCAGCCGAAGCCCTCTACTTACAAAATAAAAGGCCACATTATTATTGTTTCTTCTTAAACGCAGGTAAACAAAAACAACCACATGTATACAGGAATCCATATTAAAAAGGTCAAAATCCTTGCTCGTAGTCATTCAATGTTTCTTGCCAAATTTTGTGTTATTTGCAGTTTGAGTTGACAAATGATTTAACATAGTTGATAAAAACCATTTAACCTACAGAAAAAGTTTGATAACAGATTAAACAAAATCATATTTACATGGAACAATTTACAACAATCAGAAGCAATGGTAATAACAACATGAATAAGACAGTCTAGTACCAAGTCCTTACCTTCTCTGGCTTTTAGCAAAACAGTGTTTGCAACAATATTCTCTAGTTCCATTATTTCCCAAATATAGAAGTGAGTGGAAAAGTCATTCAATATATGGGGAGATTTTCATTTGGAATAGGGTTATTACGTCCAAGCTAATGCAAGTTGCTCAGAGTCACTGAAGAAGACATGGAAAGCAGGTTATGTGGTCTCAATTTATTCTACTGAGCTGGTTCTCTGGCTGCAGGATTTTTTCTTTTTTTTAAAAAAAAAAAAAAAAAAAGTAAACAGATAGGTTCCTAAAATTGGGATGTATAAAGAGGATCTCCAGAGATCAATAGATGGTTCTGTTCCAAGGTTACCATCACAAGTTTTTGACTGTCAGTAATATTTTAAACAAAACAAAAGTATATATATAAAAAAAAAAAAAAAACATAAAAACCCAGCATCAATAAAGGAAAAAAATAAGTGTCACATAGGTTGTGGATCCCTTTAACATGGTTATCAATAGACAGCTGCTAAAAAATAAATTGTCATGGTTAAAATTGGGAAGAATGGGTGGTCCAGTCTACTAATAAGGGGTGCTCTTTGATCCCACAAGTGACAATAAGGAGAGTCTCAAGGAAAGGCCTTTTGATTGCAGAAATCCCGCAAAAATAAGTTATGTGGGAGCAGAAATTGGAGCACCATCTCCAGCCATTGACAGGGGAGGGATGTCTGCAGCAGCTCAAGGATGCAAGCTCCTCTCTCAGGCTGATCACAGGGATTTGCTAGGCAGCTAAAGATCGGGACACCCAATGATGGTCCTGGAGTGTACCTCTGCTGGAGCCCCCCCCACGCGTGAATATCCCGGGCAGTGGCAGCAGGAAGTAACATGGAACTGGAGGTTGTCTTATGATGAGCGGCCCAGAGTGGGGCGGAGACTCCTGCCTGACGTCACACCGAGTGCTGCAGGGGCTGACGGGTATTGTAGTCCGCTCCAGGGAGGCACTCAGGTGGGCAACATGTGTCTTTCCAGCTGCTGCAAGGGCATGCTGGGACTGATAGTGCCACAAATGTAGGAGAGCCACAGTTTGCAAGTGTGCATCATTCAGGCAATGAATGCATGTATATTATCTGCTGGTTCTTTAAATGACAGTTGTGTTAGACTGTCCCATCATTAGTGCTGGGAGAAGCTGAAGCCTAGTGGGTGAGAATGACTATGTATCAACCAGGCCACCTACACCTGTACCCAGGTCACCACTGCAGGGGGCAGCAGAGGAAGGGTAATGTTCATGGACAGTGGATGGTCTATAGCAGTCACATAACAGGGATAATAACAGAGGAAGGAGTGAAAGGCATAGCTCTCAGTTTCTGTACAGACCCTCATCTAAAATGTGACCACCCCCCCCCCCTCTATGCACACCTCATTGTGTATTACACCACCCAAGGAATGGGCTGTGTATTGTATGCTGCAGTCACACTTTGTACGTTTTATACATTTTAGTATTCAAGACATTATATTTCAGGAAAAAACATGTTTGACATTACTACATTTATACAAAAATAATAGTAAAAATGATCAAACGCAGTATCAAATATTATCAGTTATAGCACCTAGATAAGCAAAAGAGAGGTACATGACATATACCATATCATCATCATTTATTTATATAGCGCCAGCAAATTCCGTAGCGCTTTACCATATCTAATTAAACCTTATTTATCAAATATAAAAGTGAAGCATTCACTGATTGATGCCTCCACTTGTAAATCTCAATAACAAGTTCTTAAAAACTTATTTTTTTTACTTTTTACAAAAATGGCATTCATAGTGAAATGTGAGAACATATTAGTGCATACTGGCTGCACATTACACTGTAGGATAGTGATCTGTTTTTCGTTCAGTTTAGAATGTTATAATGAGATCATTATACATAATCATTATGTATAATGAGGGTTAACAGGACGATTGATGTGTGGTAACCCATAGCAACTTCTGACAGCTGAACCCAGTTATACCCATATCAGAACTATATGTGAGATCCCACCCCCACAAGTTGCTCCAAATGCACTGCCCCGATGTTTAATTAGCAAATAATTCCATGTTACTCCAAAACAGCAATTGTGTCACTTAGCACCCATAACATACCCCTAACCAAGCAGCATTCACTGACTCCTTACATCAAACCAAGATATAGGGCATGTGACCTCCAAATGATGCCGCAAATGCACTTTCCCCAATATTTCACTAAGTAGCAAATCATCGTTTTTTTATGCAAAAATGAAGCTGTGTATCACTAAGCAACAGTCCCCCATGTTACGGCAATATACAGGGGACTATGTTTACGTATACATATAGCCACATATTCCTGACATAATTCAAAATATGCCCTATCAATAAGATATCATGCAAACATGTGCGGTATGCACAAGGGTTTACTTGAAAAGTGAGATTTCTTCCAGGAAGCTGACATGCTTTTCTGTAAAATACAATCACACACAGAATCAATCACTTGCCATTGTGTAATATTCTAGTGTTTCCTTATCAATATACTAAACTCAAGTTTTATGTTGCAGTGCTACAGTAAACAAAAATGGTATTCAGAATTTACTATTGCTAAACAGTACACTACATAGGGACTACATGCATCTCTACAGTAGGCTATATTATATAGAGAATAATGCATCCTCCACAGTAACCATGTATAGGTGATAATGCAACTTTGACAGTGGACTATATAGGCAATAATGTATTCTTTACAGTAGAATCTATAGGCATAACTGCATGCTTTAATCTTATTTCCTACCATTAAGTATACTGTTATTCCGATTTGTGGAGTGGGCTGGTATATGATGTTATGCAATACTGCCACTGCTCCTACTGCCTTCATTGTAAAATATCACATTCCATCTTTCATAACGCCACTTCTAAACTTCCACTTCCTATATAGTCTAGAACAGGCCTGTCCAACCTGCGGCCCTCCAGGTGTTGTGAAACTACAAACCCCAGCATGATTTGCCAGTAGACAACCTATTGATAGCTGGAAGAGCATGCTGGGACTTGTAGTTTCACAAACATCTGGAGGGCCGCAGGTTGGACAGGCCTGTTCTAGAAGATATTATTCTCAATTCTGTGTACTATAATGTATCCTGTATATACTGGCAAAGCATGCTGGGACTTGTAGTTTCACAACACCTGGAGAGCCACAGGTTGGCCAGGCCTGCTGTAGACTATATATTGTATAATGTATGCTCTACCAACTTAATGGGGCAGATGCAATTCTAAAAAAAAAAATCGCTGCGCAGTGTCCCAGAACAGTCGTGAGACACTAAACGTCGATTTTTTTTGTTACTGAAAGTACAGCTCACTTTTGCTCACGCCCCATATATATGCAAACAAAAGTCAGCGCCACTTTTTACCGTAATGCCGGTAAAAACGCGGGCAGCGATTTTCCTATGAACATCGTGGCCAAATGAATTCCCCCCAATGAATGGAAGGTTTTAGCCCCTTCATTATGTTACCATAATACAATGTCATATGACATTGTGTTACCGTAAGCCAGCAATTAGTACTGCTAGGACAGGAGGCGCAGAAGGGAGGGAGGCATACTCAAGGGGTTGTAGCTCTTTTTGGGTTCATATAACTATTACAGTAGTGCACCATCTTTTACACAAATGGCTCATTTCAGCACCCAGTGAAGTATCATTGGCAGCTTACCAACAAAAAGGGTGTCTAAGGTGGGCTTAACCATTACTATAGCATGTTTTCCAAAGTGATCAGCCTACCCTCAAAATATATCAGAAGTGGCTGTAAAGGTCAAGGGCTCAATACTGCTGCAGGACACATTTAAATATAAGATTCATCTTCTGTAGAGCGGAACTAGACTCAGCTATGAACATTAAGATCCTACAGTATTGTGAGTGTTTAGGTTTCATTATGTAACTTTTTGATATACTATTTTAGTGTTTATTATTGTAGAATACAGCTTTTTACCTTATTGCAGATCTTGAAGAACACAGCTTTTGCACTTCCTGCTGAAATACAGTTAATGATCTTGTGTAATCTTTCTTTATTGAGGTGATAACATGCATCATAGCATTTGGAGATGTGTAAAAATGAATCAACCACACAATTTTACATCACATAATAATAGCCTATTGTGACTGTATCACTGATAAATAACTTATTTGTGGCTGGATCATGTAGAAATAATTTATTGTAGAAATGTATTTCAATCAGAGGTGCAGGCACCAATGTATAATTTGAATTGCACTTATCGTGTTACATTGGGATGTGTTTTGCATGTCATTGTTTGGGTTTGTATCTTTGCTAGAGGAAGTCTGTTTGCTGATAGCAGGAAATGTTAAGTAAGTCTTTATGTGAAGTGACAAAAACCTGTTTAGCCTTTATACCTAGCAGGGGGCCGCTACCTGGCTGTCTGGCGTTACTGGATCTCAGATAATGCAAGCATCAAGTTTTAGTATTTAACATGGAAGTGGAAATATTGTTAGCCTTACATGTAAATCCATGTTTGGGTTAATGAATTACATCCTGATTCTAAAAATAGCCTGTGAGGCTGTGTTCAAATCGGTATAAAAAGCCCTGTCTTGTATTGAAAATTGTTCTTTTTTGTTTCATCAAACCTGCTCCTGGTTCTTTTAGCCAGTGTGAGCAAATAAATAACACTTGCTTCAAAGACCTGCTTGGAAACTTCTCTATTTATGTGACCTACAGATTAAACCCAAAATCAAATCCCTTCCCGGCTGTTACTGAGGTTTGGACCCAGCTTTTCCGATACTACTGCTCTGCCCGCTACCCAGCAACTCTGGTCAGTGTGACAGGCCAGGGGGGATCCATCCACAGCAACCCCGATCAATCGGAAGAGGTCAGGAGTACCAGCCCAGGTACACCAGCAAGGGGTACATTAGCAGCGTCAGTTATTCAGAAGAAACCCAGTACTGGATGCCGGTAAGGAGTCCAGTGGTGGCAATTGTAAGCCCCTCCTACTGTGGTAAGAGGGCATATTTGGGATATTGAAAGTGAATGGTGGCAAAGTAAGCCCAGCTGGTTCCCAGCAACAGCAGACAGGGTGGCATAGGCGGTCCATCCTGTCAAACCTATAAAACAAAATCAAGTGACAGGAGAGGAGGGACAGGGCAGAGAAGAGAAGGAAAGGAGATCCCCAGGGCCTCCCAGAAGTTCCATACTAGTAATTATGAATAGGGTAGTTAGGTGAAGTTCGCCCACCTCCAGGATGGGCTTTCCCAGAACAAGCAAAAAAGATGTGGGCTAAGTTAATCCTGCACAATGATGGAGCTGTAAGAAGAGGACTTCTTAAATTCAAGCCAACAGAACCACATTGCCATGAAATCAATGAGCTGCTTTTGCCTAGACATGGAAAGATTGTCCATAGTCATAGAGAGGTCTATCCGTCAAAACCATTCGTTCCAGCTGGGAGAAACATTAGACTTCCAATGAATCAGAATCACAACCGACACAGCACTATTTAAGTGTCTGAGCAGTGATTTCTTGGGAGAACATTGGAGGCATTCAGTAACCAGAAGTCTGGATCATCTGGCACCAGGCACAATAAAATATCTGCTGAACCTTTTTTTAATCTGACTCTAGAAGGTGGCCAACACCGAGCAGTCCCACCAAATGTGGAGGAGAGTCCCCGGCCTTAAGCCACATCTCCAGCAGGGCTCCGAGACACCCGTGAAACATTTTACTAAGCTGAGCCAGACACCTGTACCATCTAGAGGACCCTGAACAGCATCTCTATCACAGAAAGGCTAGTAGAGCTAGCCAGAGTGAATTGGAAAATTTTAGTCCACAATTGGTCATCACTACTCCTTCCCAGATACCGGTCCCAGGGTCAGCATTGCCCAGTAGAGTCATATAAATTAACAATAAGTATGTTATAGATATTAGAAATGATATGTTTTGGGGGTTGAGAGGCGCACCACAACCCCTACCAGTACGGCTTTAGTATGCAAATAATGCCTGGTTTGGAGGTACCACCAGAATTCAGAGAGGCGTAGGCCCACTTTTTCTAGCAGAACAGGGAAGGCACACATACAACCATCAGCTGACCACTCTTGATCACTGCCCCCATCAGACCATGACCTGAAAGCATCTAGATAGCCCTGGAGGGAAGTCCAACTTAAAGGACAATGAGGTAAGCTAAGATATTGGGGAAGAAATAAAGTCCATATTTTGGCGTCTAGCCCAGCACTGGAGAGTAAGCCCAATAGTAGGATGTGATGAGTGAGGATGTTTGGGCAGCCATGGGAGGACGTTGGAGGGGAGTCCCATTGAATGGCCCTCAATAATGACACATTGTTTAGAGTCAAGGGCTCTCGTCCATTCCAATTTTCTGTGAACTAGCACAGCCTGATAATATTTAGAAAATAGAGGAAATTGCAGTCTACCCTGTGATTACCGCCTATAGAGAATGTTGTGCCGAAATTTGGGGGGATCCCAACCCAAACAAATTTACAAACTATCCTCTTAATTTCAGTGAAGTGTCTGTTGGGGGGAGGGGGCATGGATAGGGAGCATTTGTAACAAATATAAAAGTTTAGGTAGCGTGTTAATTTTTCTGATGTTTAGCCTCCCAAGCCAGGAGAAACCATTGGATCGCCATTGCTAAAACTCCATGCAGAATCTAGGAATCAAGGGGGCAAAATGATCTCTCTATAAATTAGCCAGCTTTTTCATAAGCAATACCCCCAAGTACTTGATATGAGTGGGGTGCCAGGTGTTCTGAATGGAATTTTTAGCCCCTCTAGAACCACTGCAGTATTTGAGGGAGATAAGGCCCTAGATTTAGCATAATTGATTTTTAAAATTGGACAGTCACCAAACCTTAAACTCTACCATTAGTATGAGCATAGATACTATAGGAATGGTGACTGGTGCCAAGAGATCATCAGCAAATAGAAGCAACGTGTGCTCCCACCCCACCTTCACATCCAGATTATTCCTAAGTGACCTGGCCAAAACCTCCATGCAGAGGACAAATATCAGGGGGGAGAGTAGGCAGCCTTGCCATGTGTACAGAGAATGTGTCAGAGAGCCATTGACTCTTACCTGGGTTAGGCTCTTTAGATAGAGTGAGTATTCTATGTAAGCAGTCAGGGCCCAGTCCCATATGCTCCAGCACTCCAGTAAGGAACTGCCAGTCAACTCTGTTGAAGGTTTTTTCCACACCAGTAAAGTAAGGACCCACACGCTTTTGTCTGAATACATTAAGCCTATGCTCTTCATGGTGTTAGCTCAGACTTCACATCCCAGGATAAAGGCAGCTTGATCGCTGTGAATCACATCTACCAATGCAAGTCTGAGGCTGTTAGCTAGCATTTCAGCAAAGCAGCTTATGTCAACATTCTAAAGAGAGACTGTGCTGATCTTGATTGAAAGATTTGTCAGGTAAGCATTATTTTGAGCTTATTGGGAATTTTTTAGTTATAACAGAGAGGGCACTTTTTCTTTTGTCATTCAGACACCATGAAATTTCCCACTAATTTTGAGGAAAACCAGTAAGGGGTAAATGTGTCAGTCAATGGTTATCTAAAACTGCTGATTTTTCCATTTGTATTTAAAACTGAAGTTATATTACAAACTAAACCAACCCAAATTTGTCTTTTATAAAAAATTGGTTTTAAACACCAGCACACCACCGACAATTTATAAATTTGCACCCAAATTTCCAAAAAATGGTGGTACAGTGGGGCTCACTAGGAACAAATAAATACATTTAGATATTTTTTTTTTTAATACAGTTTAGACCATGCTTTATACATGTAGAGCATTTCACCTTCAAGAAAAAAAAAAATATATATACAGATTTATTTCCCTTGTATTTTTAGTTTTGACTTTGCCATAAGGTATCACTAAATCAGATTTAGTTACAGCATGCCTGTTACCCATTCTTGTCACATCCTCTTGAAGACTAAGAAGAAAAAAAACACACATTTTTCCCCCGTCATAAAATATGAGCAAGTGGTTTCGCTTGGTCGCAACAGTGAGCAGGGAGCCAGGTCCCACGGTATCATATTTTCACACCTAAAGAAATAGTTATCAGATAGTTGTAGACATTCACCATGAGTTGTCCAAGAACAAATTTACTTTGCTCCCAACGCTAAAGGATACCTTACAATTTGCACTTGAGAATCACGTCCATTAAATCAATAGTATTATAAAGAACATACCTTTTAGTGTATAATACAAGTACATTTTGGGTCAGTTGCCTGTCTACCACCAAGGTTTGTGTGAATGGATTTAAGAGGCTGCAGATTTATTCTGGACATGTAACTCATACGTTTATCAGGCAAGCGGTGGCCTACTCTGTACATAGATATGTACAATCAGTCTACACAGTAAGTTTAATGTGTGTGGATTAACTACTCAATAGTTGACATTAAACCATTTGCTAGTACAGAAAACACAGGCCCAGAATTTTTAAACAGTAATGTGATCTACTACAATCTTATTACAAATTAAATCTAGAAGCAGTTCCTAGGGTATTCTGGTTAGACATTGTGTTACAACCTCTTCACACAACCCTTATAACACACCAAATAATGTGTACACTCCTATGAAAGCTTTATTAGTAGAAATCGGTCAAGTGCTGTACCCTTTAGCATATGTTCACTACCTCTGATTAGCCTGTTAAAAAGCTGCTGCCCAGTTTTGCCCATGAGTTACAGATCACGGCTCAGTGGTACACAACCTGCAGGAAACCAAAACAGACCGGGAGACAGATACTATGGCAGTATTTATGTCCCATATTGTACAGATCACACTGGGAGTGGGGACTCTGCCAGAGACAACCCAACATTTGTCAGTCTGGTAGCAAATCAAATAACCAGATCCACTCCCAGACTGTAGTGTATACTCAGAGCCTGCAAGAATAGGAAATAAGGTACTGCTACATATATATATATATATATAAAGCAACTTTATATTTTATGTTGAGTGGTTCTCTAAAAGGAATCATTAAATGGAGATTTTCATTACAATACATCTGATAACCAAGTTGGACTTTATGATAAACAGCTATACTCTGGCCTCTGTCCAGGCAGTTGCTGTTGGATTTTACACAAACCTGTCACTATTCACTGCCTAGGCTGGTGTGTAAGACTGGTATGCTGGGTGGCATTTGTGAGGTAGGGGCATTGCTTACTGACCACTGGTAACACCACCCCTTTGCCAGAGAGCACACACACCACTCTGCCCATGCAGACTTTTTAAGCAGTGCTTGAAGTACGAGATAATCCAAATAGGTTCCTCTCTACCTGAGGTAATTCTATATATTAATCCACTTTTATTGCAGCCTCTCCAAACGAGTACCATTCACCATTGCAGTCCTCAGACAAACCAGCTGAGCACCCCTATGATAGCTGGCCCATGGTGTAGTGTTCACCAGTCACAGTGTTACTAATGTCAGTTCCAGAGCTTGTATGAAGGGAAATAAAGATGTATACAGCTGTCAGTCCAAGAACAAAACACCTTGGTTCCTACAATACATAATCCAATACACAACATGTATTCTTATACTGTGCCTATTGTGTATTGTCAGATCAGTTACACCAGACACCTTATATTGGTAACAGCCCCACACCACTTTCTGGTTGGTTACCATCACACAGATAACACACGTCATTCTTTAGCATAATAATGCATTACCATGTACACTGCAACCTGTGCTACCATTTCACTTCCACATCGGTGGCAACATATACTTCTGTTGGGACCTTTGGTTTTGACATTTCATGTGAAATTTCACTCCCAAATAAGCTTCCTGGTTTGTAAGGCATAGACCGTGATGGACGGCTATCAGTATCCTGTTACAGAAGAACTATCAACAAAAGGAAAAAAAAAAAAGTCAGATTACAGTATTTTAATTTGCCCATTTTAGATCACAAATGGCAAACGAACAGCATACCAATCCAAGGCAGTTAGTGACAAGTCAGTATAATAATATCTGACTACAGCAGCTGCCTGGAGAGGGGTGCAAAGTATAGCAGTTCATCACAAAGTCCAATTTAGTTACCAAATATAATGTACTATGACCAAATTCAAAGTATTTTGCTGTAATGAAACTCAATTTACTGATTGTTTCCTTTTAGCGAATCAGTAAACGGTTGCTCTATAAACAAGACTGAAATATATCACATCCATCATAGCTATTCTGCTAGAGGTGGGTAAGGCCTTGTGCACTACTAGTGTTTAATGCTAGTACGTTGGAGGAGATATTGGAACACTGTTATAGGTCACCATACCAACTTAATGTTCAACAGTGTCACTTTTTGGAACCATTGATGTGAATGGAGAGTCCTCCACAGACTTCACTCTACTCAAGTGTTCTTTAATTTCCATGTGACCATCGTGTTCACCTGCGACATGCACTGGCGTTTAAATTTGCCCTAATCAATACTGGAAACATAAAAAAAAATATTTCTAGACATCGTAAAAAAGGCCAACAAGTCACAATTACCTGTGTGAATAGGTCAACACCTAAACCCAGGAGGAGCAGAAGCCAGCCTACATAAACTCCTTTTGTAATGTCTAAACGAGTGACCGTGCCAATTTCCTATAAATAGAAAGGACAAGCTAAGTCCTCGTTTAACCAGCTGAGCCAGTCCTTACTATAGCACAGCATTCCAGCCTCAAATCAGATGCAAGGAACACACAAACAAACCTTCCGGCACAGCTATATATAGCACTCAAACAAAGTAGAACTGGTCTTACCAACAACAAAACGATGATGGTATTTGATATTAGTTAAGATGCTGTCAATCTTAAAACACATACTTTTCTAAATTAAGCTGTTTGACACTGTCCAGCTGCTTAAAGATACAGAAACTGGATTATATTTAAAAGAAAGTATGGTTCTATCACCCTGTAGGGCCCCATAGCAGGAATAAGCTATACCACCCCCTATTACGTGACAAAGGACCCCCACTCCTGTGTGTATCTCAAGAGAAGGAGCTTGTACCAACAGCTACAGGACCAATATGTTACTGGACAGGCCATTCACAGGTATAACAGATACACACCAGCCACACACCATGATTGTACTATAACCCAGTTTTACATTCAAAATATATTTGTAGATCAGAGTGTAAATGTGGTTAACTACTAGAATGGACAGTGTACAGATAAAGTGTAAATATATGGGCATAAAAGAAATTCATTAATAGTCAAATAAAGCAATTATACAATGTGAACCACAGTATATGACAGCCATTTGTGGGTTGAAACGCTTCATGGAGGAGTGTATGTCACTAGGACCTAGTGACATCTGAGGCACTTGATACATACTCATGAATGTTACTCCAGACAGCAGTACGGCTGCCTCCACAAGCCAAGTGAGGTGCAGTTTTATTCTCTTTATACTCAAAAGAAAACAGAGGTATAAACTGAATGAGTTTAGTGTGATTCTATTACATGATCATAAACAGAAGCAGCACATCACAATTAGAAAATATAAGCAGACCAAAAAAAATAAAAAAAAATAATGTTCAATGGGGCTTCTTCCCCAAACCTGGTAATCCTTGAACATAAGTGCTATTGGCTTGGCATCATCAGCATAGGCAACCTAAACCATTTCACAACTGAAACCATGATTAATGTACAGCGTGGCTGCAAGAGACAAGTCCAAACAGAGGGGAAAAAATGCAAATCAAAATCCACCCTGGGACATCCATCACAAGCGTGGAAACATCCAGAGTCCCCTTCTGCTGGGAAGTTCAGTATTCGTCCAGGGTGTCCGCTCTAGGAATAGACAGGCCCCGCTCTTTCAGGGCTTGGACCTTCACCTTCTCCGCCTCCTGTTTACTTTCCTGCTCTACTCGCTGCTCCTCTAAGATCTCCTCAATGGAAACCTGAAGTAATGGAGTGTCGCTCTCCTTCTCCAGATCCTGTGGTGACACATTAAGCAGAACGAGTCAATGGAAGCCACTGCATTAAAAGGTTGAGTCCACCTTTGTGGGTTAAATGTGCAAATATAAACCATATCTTCTCCAAACATTTCTTAGCAACCCAATACCTTTTTCTGCCAGGTCTTTATTTTCATTGGACTGGGCATCTGCATTGCTCTCATATGCCCAGCTTCTGCCACAGCATCTTATGCCCAGCAGAGTCTAAACTAACCTGCATTAAAAGCTATTGGTGCTAGTGCGTTCAAAGCGCTAACATTTGGCAGATAGCATGGTGCCTACTGAAGGCAGACCTGGCAGATTAGCTCTACTAGAGTAACTAACCTCTGAGGCTATTTTGTGAATCTTTTGGATTAAATTAAAGATACATTAGATATTAGTCAAGTGTTTTAAGCCAACCTTTGTTATAATCCATTTATCTCCACCCATTTCATGGATTTGAATGTTCTCCCTGTTGGCTTTATGAACCAGGAAACATTGAAGAGTTATTTAGGAACATTGGCAGCTAGATTTTAGTGCACATATTTCATTTGAATGCAGACACTTTCTTCTTTTGTCCAACTCGATCTAGAGAAATAAGCTACTTGCTGCTATGGTTCAGAGCACATTTTCCACCCAACTAGAAGGTTAGTAAATGAGCCCGTGATGACATCTAACAGCTGCCTCGTCCTCTGTATATTCCGATGCTGCCAGAAACAGACATAAAATATTAATCTCCAAACCAGACAGACAGCCATACTACGAGCCTAAAGTCCACGTGTATGGATTCTAGCTTACTACTCTGGCAGAGGGATGTCACAGGGAGGTCCATTTAAGCAGGTGTTTGAGTGGGCTATAACAGGTCGACACAGAAGAATCGTTCAATGCAATACCCCTGTGTGGGCCCAACAGTGTTGCTGTTGAGGGTAAATCTTTGCTACTCCTAAGCAGAGCAGTATGTGAAAAAGAGGCCAAAAGTGGGTGGCATTTGAAACAGAATGCAAGTGCGCTTTAAAGTAGGAGACTGTATAAGTGGGTTAGAGGTGCTATTTAGGCCTTCTGTTTATGTAGCGATGCAGTTTGTTGCTCAAGGGTGTGGGCTGTGTCAGCACACAATGCTCTAAGGTAAGCAGTTGTGTGACTACAATCACCAACACGATGTGTGAGCAATAGTCTTCAGCAAAGCTCCTACCACTCACTTTAGTGTGTATTTTAGGGAATACATTTGAGCAGGCCACCTCTTGACCAACTGTAAGATCTACATGAGTTCAGTGAAGCAATTTAGATTATTTAGAAATTTAGTTATACATTACTCATGGCTCACACTAGCCACAGACATTTGGCAGCTAAATTGCACCTGGGGACAATTGTTCACAGCCCCCAAGGGATACCATACACAAGAGACCAGAAGACAGATTAACTGAAAAAAATCACTATACTTTGTGCTAGATCTATTAATTTGTGGTCACCAACATGACACTGCAGAGAGGAAAAAAACAAATTGCATGTAACCCAGGTACTGCAGTCAGCCACTGTGACCAGAGTCTGTACTGTCAGATTGTGGTCCTAGGCTATTTTCTGCCAGTCCCAATCAAGCTGGCCTTGGATTTGGGCATTGCATACATGAAGAGTTTTAGTTTTAATTTTTGGGTTGCAGTCTCACTATAAACGCTAGAACTGGCTAATAATCTTTCATGGTGAGGGAACAAACATTACAAGATTTTCAGAATGAAACAGCAGCATTGTTATCAATGTGAAAAGTCTACTCACAATCTCTCCAAGTAGGACCACATTCTCTCCACGGACAACAAATATCCCCCTAGGGATATCCCCATATTTCTTCCCAACGTGTATCCTTTCCACGGTCTGGTGCAGCACGAGATTAGCTGAGGGCGAGAGGAAAACATGGATGTGGGCTGTATTTATCAAGACTCTTGCAGGAAAGTTTACAGCTGTCCCTTATAACTTACATCATAATACAATTAACCCAATTATCCTGTAAACTTTAAATGGCGTAGAACAGTCTGAGTTTATTTACAGACCCATTATGGTTCTCACGTCTTCATAAACATTTTTAGAGATTTCAAACACCTCTTACGCACACGCCCCTTCACAGAGCAGGTAACCCTGTGCTAAACTATGACGTACCCAGGAACTACCCCCATATGTTTACATTCACACTACAGAGGATGCCTCACTGAGCATTACTATAACTAGAAAAGCAATATTAGCTACACAAATGCTTTAAGCTATGAAGTCCCTCTATTGCTGGGAGGCCTGCTATATTTGCCTACATAAATTGAGTGCAGACATTTGCATAACACATGTTTTACTTTTCAGAATGGACTAGGATTTACCTACAGACATTTGAATAAAATCTATTTATTTCACATGAGCACATTTCAACTAAAAAGTGACGCATCATGGTACCCTATTAAATGGATAGTACCACGCAATGTATTTGCAAACCATTGTTTAGCACCTAGCTCAGCTACAGATTTATGGCACACCTTAAAACAGAAGCCTAATGCAAAATAGGCAGACAGCCTATAAAATTCCAAAGAAATGACCATACACAAATAAAGTCAGATTCCACACTATAACAACCATAACAAGCCACACAATACAGCAACGATCACATATATCATGTGCAAAATTCAGTTAAATTAACAGTTACCAGTCAACATAAGGAATCTTGGTTGTAACTAAAAAGCAGAGGGGGGAGATAAAAACTCAGAAGTCTATCCTGGTGTTTTCAATTTAAGCAGGAGGCCCAATCTCTGGTCGCCATGCAAGTCGTCTGCGTCCACCATCTTTAGTAGTGAATTCCCATGTGGATCTACACTTTTACACTAGATTTCCTTCTCCATTATAAAAGCAGAACACATCCACTCCCCAATTTATGATCGCTCCAAACCGCAGTGGTATCAAGAGCCTAGGCCTAGGGGGTATCCAACAAAATTTCTAAGGGTTCCCTCAGATACCACTGCAACTAATGAGACTTGTCCCCTTGTCTTTACAGCTTGCAGACGTATGGACCGCTCCACCGATTTAATATATTTGTGACAGTGTGAGAATGTATTTTGCTGTGTCAGTTGTTCACTTAACATATCAGGCAGTTTTGATCAGGGGAAAAAAAAAAAAAAAGTCTGATCATTGCTGTAGTGGGGCACCCACGCTTTAGTTATGGGTTTCTTAAAGGTTTTTATCGTGTTAAGTTAAAGTGTCCTCTTCTAGATTTAGCCATACAATATATACTGCAGTAAGATTGAAAAAGGAAAAAAAAGGATTGTGATCTATACAGGTACAGGAAGTGTGTATTCATTGCTGCCAACAGTACCGTTTTACGTATCAGAGTGACATGTGAAGCAGGAAGGGACAAAAGAAAATATGCAAAATTAATGATTTCAAGAGTAAGTCAGTTCTCATGTTGAAGGAAATGCAACATAATAGTATTTACAAATTTACTTAACAAAAGCACTCGGGCACCCCTGTCTTATAGTCTTGGTGCTCTAACACATTTCCTGTGCTAATTATGCAATAGGACAAGTGGAGCTAATTTGAGAACATTTACAGGAACTGGCTGCAGTTTACGTAAACCGAGGGCTTTTCTGACCATCAGTTTTAGGTAAAGCTGTTCTTGCAGAGTAATTGGTCTCCCCCACAGAACAATTTGCCGTCCTCTACAAAACAACATTTGTTTTTCACATCACCATTCACACTACTAAAAGTGTATGCCGTATAAAGGGGAGTCTAAAACTAATGTTGTATATATTCTGGACACATTATCCTATACAAAAACTCACCTTTGACCGCTCTTTTTAAACAGTATTTTACTAGGTTAAGATCACATTATTCTTTATCTGCTGTTGGTCTATGTGTACCCTGTTCTGAAGGAGGTGAAGCTAGGACAACCTGCAAACAAAAAAAATTTCTACCTCTATTGTCAGAAGGTCACAGGCGCACTTTAAAGTCTGCATATTTTTTTATAATGTGTGTTTGCAACAGTAGACTTCATATGCTCTATCCTGCAGAGCACGTCCTATGGTAGGGTTCACAGCATCTAACTTTCAGTAAAGTGTGCCGATCTTGTGATTCAGGGACCTACCCAATTATGTGACCAAAGAACAGGGCTGTAAGTGAAAAGGTAACATCCCTGCGCATACAGGTCAGCTAGCAGCCCTAGAAGGCTCATGAGATATTAGTGAGGACACAGCTGTATAGAGGGAAAGCAAGAAAGCCAGAGTTTGTGCTGCTGGCAGCCCTACTTCTCTTACTGAAGAAGAAACTGCTAACACACTGATGCAGGAAATCTGGGGTGTCAAACAGCTCCATATGAAACTCAACTCTTTCACTCCGTCACCCTCTTCCAACTCGTATAGCAGTCCCCGGGCCAGAGCACACTTGCAGTCTCAGCAGCAAAGTATGCTTTGAGAATATTCTGGCCTTTCAAGCTCATATGGCATAATTCTACAGCATTTACACAGCAACATGACAGCTGCATCACTGCCACCTTGTGACAAACTAAGGTTGCTGCAGGCCAATAAATCACAGCAACCAGGAAGTAAAAAAAAATGTAAATAAAGTGTAAACACCGTTTCAACAGCATATTTGCTAAAACAATTTACAGACAATACTTGTGCAAAGACTGGTTAATTTTGCATGACAGAACTCCTTTCCTCTATTACTTACATTAGTAAGAGGAGTTAAACACTGTCACCAATTAGCCTGGCCAAGTGTACATTACCATTAAAAAAATCTCCATAAACTGATCATTTATCTGAAAGTTCAAGGATCTAAACAGGACACTGCAGGACCACTATAACAATCCATCCCCTACCAACATATATGTCATCCATTCAAAACAGAACTTACCAAACTGGTCAATGCTTCTCAAATATCCAATGAGAGTTCTTCCATCTCTGAGTAAGACCAAATGTTTTTCTTAAAAAAAAAGAAATATAGAAACAGTTTATTATGAAAAAGTCCTGTGCCTTTAAACCATAAACAGAACAAGTGCTTAACAAATAATGGATAAAAGTGCCAACTCCACAGTTTATTCAACTTGAAGACATCCTTGACCACCCTCAAAACATTAATTTAACCTCCCTGTCATATTGCCTTCACATGCCAGTCTAAAATACCTCAATTGTTTCAGCTTTAGCAGGACATTCCCACATCGAAAGAGGGCAGATTTGTTGCTTAGGTGGCAGTTCCGATATTTAGGTGAGGTTGACAGGATCATGATTCATTCTAACATCAATATTTCAACCAGGTAATTTGGGAAGTATGGAACACAGCATTGTCATTACTTACACGATTCCACACTCATTCCTCTACTTGCTGCACCCACCAGCCTATCCCTCTGCTTAAAACTGTTGGTAGACAATGTACATTTGCTTCTCCTCAGCACCAGTACACTGCCCCCCCCATCGCCAGCAGGCATCTTCTGATCACATACTCCATGAAGCCAGTCTTCCTTACAATCATAGACATCCCTGAAATACTTCTGCATGACTGTGCTCACGCAGTGCTCTTCTCAATCCTACACCAAGTTTGGCAGCACCTCATTTATGGAATGCCCGATCTACCTTTTAAGTTTTACATTCTCTCAGCACTCCCATAAATCACAAGTATATCCTGTCACTGAGCACCCACTTGCTTAAGCTGGCTTTTCACCACAATATCATTAATTAGCCAGCACACAGACTGAAAATGAGACAGATAACCTAACTAAAATGACATCAGGCAAATTTGGAGACAAGTTTGTAAGATTACCAGTCCGTATGAGACTTCTAGCCACACTAAACTATCCCAGCGAAGCCAGAAGAAATACAACTCATCTAGACTGGCCACAGACACATGGCCTAATTGGACAATGAACCTCCTGAAGTCAAATGCGGGATCAGCCTGGGTCTGGCCAACATGACATCACCTGGGAGTAACTTAGAGGAGAAACCCTATTTGGTCCAATCTTTTACATGCATCAGACAATGTTAAACTGCAAGCTCTCACAATCAGAATGCAACAATAAATAAATAGGCCAATTATGTGAATTATTGGAGAAAACCGACAACAGCCTGCACAAATCCAATTTACAGTACATTCTGTAGCAGACCGAGCATGTAGCAAAGAAGCCAAGAACAGTATGTTAACTAGAACTAATCGCATGTGGTCTGAGAGAAGCTGCAGCAACATTTCTCATTAACCAAGCTTAGCAGTAGAACAAGCCCTTTCACAGATATCAGAAAGTCTGAGTTACTTCACTCTTCCGCAATGTGTTCACAAATCCAGCATTAGCTATAAAAATCTGAGAAGAGAACTTTCAACTCCTTTTGATCTGTGGCACTGTCGGGGTATAAATAAAGTCCAGGGGGAGCAAAAGTGATAGTGGGGAATATAGTGCAGCACATTTAAAACCAAATTCCAATGGAGAAATTTGCAATATCATTTACATCCAGCAGCTGTATACAAGTTTGCTCAACTCTATAACCTGCAATAAACATAAGGGCAGAGGAGGATGACACCAGGCTACGCACACACGTATGAGGACAGGAGAGGATGACACCAGGCTACGCACACACGTATGAGGACAGGAGAGGATGACACCAGGCTACGCACACACGTATGAGGACAGGAGAGGATGACACCAGGCTACGCACACACACGAGAATAGGAGAGGATGACACCAGGTTACACACACACACACAAGGATAGGAGAGGATGACACCAGGTTACACACACACAAGGATAGGAGAGGATGACCCCAGGTTACACACACACAAGAGAATAGGAGAGGATGACCCCAGTCTACACACACACACACACACACAAGGATAGGAGAGGAAGACCCCAGGCTACACACACACACGAGGATAGGAGAGGAAGACCCCAGGCTACACACACACACACACACGAGGATAGGAGAGGAAGACCCCAGGCTACACACACACACACGAGGATAGGAAAGGAAGACCCCAGGCTACACACACACACACGAGGATAGGAAAGGAAGACCCCAGGCTACACACACACACACAAGGATAGGAGAGGAAGACCCCAGGCTACACACACACACACACACGAGGATAGGAGAGGAAGACCCCAGGCTACACACACACACACACGAGGATAGGAGAGGAAGACCCCAGGCTACACACACACACACGAGGATAGGAGAGGAAGACCCCAGGCTACACACACACACACGAGGATAGGAGAGGAAGACCCCAGGCTACACACACGAGGATAGGAGAGGAAGACCCCAGGCTACACACACACACACACGAGGATAGGAGAGGAAGACCCCAGGCTACACACACACACACACACACACACACACGAGGATAGGAGAGGAAGACCCCAGGCTACACACACGAGGATAGGAGAGGAAGACCCCAGGCTACACACACACACACACGAGGATAGGAGAGGAAGACCCCAGGCTACACACACACACGAGGATAGGAGAGGAAGACCCCAGGCTACACACACACACACACACACGAGGATAGGAGAGGAAGACCCCAGGCTACACACACACACACGAGGATAGGAGAGGAAGACCCCAGGCTACACACACACACAAGGATAGGAGAGGAAGACCCCAGGCTACACACACACACGAGGATAGGAGAGGAAGACTCCAGGCTACACACACACACACGAGGATAGGAGAGGAAGACTCCAGGCTACACACACACACACGAGGATAGGAAAGGAAGACCCCAGGCTACACACACACACACACGAGGATAGGAAAGGAAGACCCCAGGCTACACACACACACGAGGATAGGAAAGGAAGACCCCAGGCTACACACACACACGAGGATAGGAAAGGAAGACCCCAGGCTACACACACACAAGGATAGGAGAGGAAGACCCCAGGCTACACACACACAAGGATAGGAGAGGAAGACCCCAGGCTACACACACACACACACGGATAGGAGAGGAAGACCCCAGGCTACACACACGGATAGGAGAGGAAGACCCCAGGCTACACACACACACACACACACGAGGATAGGAGAGGAAGACTCCAGGCTACACACACACACACACGAGGATAGGAGAGGAAGACCCCAGGCTACACACACACACGAGGATAGGAGAGGAAGACCCCAGGCTACACACACACACGAGGATAGGAGAGGAAGACCCCAGGCTACACACACACACACGAGGATAGGAGAGGAAGACCCCAGGCTACACACACACACACACGAGGATAGGAGAGGAAGACCCCAGGCTACACACACACACACGAGGATAGGAGAGGAAGACCCCAGGCCACACACACACACACACGAGGATAGGAGAGGAAGACCCCAGGCTACACACACACAAGGATAGGAGAGGAAGACCCCAGGCTACACACACACAAGGATAGGAGAGGAAGACCCCAGGCTACACACACACACACAAGGATAGGAGAGGAAGACCCCAGGCTACACACACACAAGGATAGGAGAGGAAGACCCAAAGGCTACACACACACACGAGGATAGGAGAGGAAGACTCCAGGCTACACACACACACACAAGGATAGGAGAGGAAGACTCCAGGCTACACACACACACACACGAGGATAGGAGAGGAAGACCCCAGGCTACACACACACACGAGGATAGGAAAGGAAGACCCCAGGCTACACACACACAAGGATAGGAAAGGAAGACCCCAGGCTACACACACACACACAAGGATAGGAAAGGAAGACCCCAGGCTACACACACACACAAGGATAGGAAAGGAAGACCCCAGGCTACACACACACACAAGGATAGGAGGGGATGACACCAGGCTACACACACACTCACGCATGAGGATAGGAGGGGATGACACCAGGCTACACACACTCACGCATGAGGACAGGGGAGGATGACACCAGGATACACACACGAAGATAGAAGAGGATGACACCAGGATACACACACGAAGATAGGAGAGGATGACACCAGGCTACACACACTCACGTATGAGGACAAGGGAGGATGACACCAGGCTACACACACACGTATGAGGACAGGGGAGGATGACACCAGGCTACACACACACGTATGAGCACAAGGGAGGATGACACCAGGCTACACACACACACACGTATGAGCACAAGGGAGGATGACACCAGGCTACACACACTCACGTATGAGGACAGGGGAGGATGACACCAGGCTACACACACTCACGTATGAGGACAGGGGAGGATGACACCAGGCTACACACACACTCACGTATGAGGACAGGGGAGGATGACACCAAGCTACACACACATGTATGAGCACAAGGGAGGATGACACCAGGCTACACACACTCACGTATGAGGACAGGGGAGGATGACACCAGGCTACACACACGAAGATAGGAGAGGATGACACCAGGATACACACACACGTATGACAGGGGAGGATGACACCAGGCTACACACACACGTATGAGGACAGGGGATGACACCAGGCTACACACACACGTATGAGGACAGGGGAGGATGACACCAGGCTACACACACACGTATGAGGACAGGGGAGGATGACACCAGGCTACACACACACGTATGAGGACAGGGGAGGATGACACCAGGCTACACACACACGTATGAGGACAGGGGAGGATGACACCAGGCTACACACACACGTATGAGCACAAGGGAGGATGACACCAGGCTACACACACGTATGAGCACAAGGGAGGATGACACCAGGCTACACACTCACGTATGAGGACAGGGGAGGATGACACCAGGCTACACACACACGTATGAGGACAGGGGAGGATGACAACAGGCTACACACACACTCACGTATGAGGACAGGGGAGGATGACACCAGGCTACACACACGTATGAGCACAAGGGAGGATGACACCAGGCTACACACACACACACGTATGAGGACAGGGGAGGATGACAACAGGCTACACACACTCACGTATGAGGACAGGGGAGGATGACACCAGGCTACACACACACACGAGAAGTGGAGAAGATGACACCAGGCTTCACACACACGGCCTCCGCATGTGTTATACTGACTGTCAATATCCTCTATGAGGCTGGCGGTTCCCGGCATATAATTCATTCTCTCTCCCGCCCCTCCGCGGGGCAATTCCTCACACCGAACCCCGCGCAAGACCAGCAACCGGAAACGCGCCCATCTTTGAAGCCCAGCTTCCGGGGGAACGGCGGTTCTCTGTCGGCGTCTTAAAAAAAAAAAAACCACGTTACTGTGACGTCACCAGTCCATATGACCCGTTCCATCAAGATTAAGGGGCGTGGTTACACATGTGTTACTTAGCATTGTGTCTATAGGATAGCTGTCGGGAGACAACGCTCCTCATTGGTAGATTGCTAATGGCGAGGGCGTGGCCAAAGATAAATCCTTTCTGACCAGGTGGGAAAAATAGATGGCTGGGCGTGGTCATGAAACAGTGTGTCAGTAGGATGGGATTATGTCATTCCTGATTGGACAGAGTCATTGTAAGGGCAAGTGAGGTCGTAACTTGAGAAAAAGCGTCAGGTCTTCCCATTGGTTACTCGAAACTTTAGTGGGCGCGGTAAATTTTACAGGATCGGCCGACATTGGCTAGCTGTCCTTGACGGTTTCTGCGATTGGTTGCTGGTTGGTTGCCATGCTGTGTTGGAGCCTGCGCATTTGGAGCGTTTTCGCGCGGCCAGCTGTCTCCCGCTAGTTCCATGTCGGCCGCGCACAGACCTGGGGATGGCAGCGGCTACTATGCAGCAGGGGACGTGGCGGCTCGGCAGGAGGGCGAGGAGGCGGCCGGCTGGGGCTCAGGGTATTATCCCCAGGAGGCTGGGAGAAGCTGGGCCGGAGGCGGGGAGATGGGAAGAGCCGTCGGAGCCCAGGTAACTGGGGGCAGGAGCTGCAGCTGTGCCCGCACCATAGGTGCCAGGGAGAGGCCGGGGTCCCTGTTGTGCCGCGGTCATGTGATGTCAAGTGCTGCTGTCCTTGTGTTGTAGTGACTGACACGTTCTACCTTTCTTCTATGTGATGTATCCCCCTAGCACCTCCATGTCGTGTGTGTGTGTGTGTGTGTGTGTGTGTGTGTGTGTGTGTGTGTGTGTGTGTGAGAGATGTATCCCCCTAGCACCTCCATGTCGTGTGTGTGTGATGTATCCCCCCCCTTAGCACATTCATATCATGTGTGTGATGTATCCCCCTACCACCTCCATGTCATGTGTGTGTGATGTATCCCCCTAGCACCTCCATGTCGTGTGTGTGATGTATCCCCCTAGCACCTTCATGTCATGTGTGTGATGTATCCCCCTACCACCTCCATGTCATGTGTGTGATGTATCCCCCTACCACCTCCATGTTATGTGTGTGATGTATCCCCCTACCACCTCCATGTCATGTGTGTGTGATGTATCCCCCTACCACCTCCATGTCATGTGTGTGTGATGTATCCCCCTAGCACCTCCATGTCGTGTGTGTGATGTATCCCCCCCTTAGCACCTTCATGTCATGTGTGTGATGTATCCCCCTACCACCTCCATGTTATGTGTGTGATGTATCCCCCTACCACCTCCATGTTATGTGTGTGATGTATCCCCCTACCACCTCCATGTCATGTGTGTGTGATGTATCCCCCTACCACCTCCATGTCATGTGTGTGTGTGATGTATCCCCCTACCACCTCCATGTCATGTGTGTGTGATGTATCCCCCTACCACCTCCATGTCATGTGTGTGTGTGATGTATCCCCCTAGCACCTCCATGTCGTGTGTGTGATGTATCCCCCCCTTAGCACCTTCATGTCATGTGTGTGATGTATCCCCCTACCACCTCCATGTTATGTGTGTGATGTATCCCCCTACCACCTCCATGTTATGTGTGTGATGTATCCCCCTAGCACCTTCATGTCATGTGTGTGTGATGTATCCCCCTACCACCTCCATGTTATGTGTATGATGTATCCCCCTACCACCTCCATGTCGTGTGTGTGTGATGTATCCCCCTACCACCTCCATGTCATGTGTGTGTGTGTGATGTATCCCCCTAGCACCTCCATGTCGTGTGTGTGATGTATCCCCCCCCCTTAGCACCTTCATGTCATGTGTGTGATGTATCCCCCTAGCACCTTCATGTCATGTGTGTTGTATCCCCCTACCACCTCCATGTTATGTGTGTGATGTATCCCCCTACCACCTCCATGTTATGTGTATGATGTATCCCCCTACCACCTCCATGTTATGTGTATGATGTATCCCCCTACCACCTCCATGTTATGTGTATGATGTATCCCCCTACCACCTCCATGTTATGTGTATGATGTATCCCCCTACCACCTCCATGTCATGTGTGTGTGATGTATCCACCTACCACCTCCATGTCATGTGTGTGATGTATCCCCCCCTTAGCACCTTCATGTCATGTGTGTGATGTATCCCCCTACCACCTCCATGTTATGTGTATGATGTATCCCCCTACCACCTCCATGTCATGTGTGTGTGATGTATCCCCCTACCACCTCCATGTCGTGTGTGTGTGTGTGTGATGTATCCCCCTACCACCTCCATGTCGTGTGTGTGTGTGTGTGTGTGTGTGTGTGATGTATCCCCCTACCACCTCCATGTCGTGTGTGTGTGTGATGTATCCCCCTACCACCTCCATGTCATGTGTGTGTGATGTATCCCCCTACCACCTTCATGTCATGTGTGTGTGTGTGATGTATCCCCCTACCACCTTCATGTCATGTGTGTGTGTGTGATGTATCCCCCTACCACCTCCATGTCATGTGTGTGTGTGATGTATCCCCCTACCACCTCCATGTCGTGTGTGCGATGTATCCCCTACCACCTCCATGTCGTGTGTGCGATGTATCCCCCTACCACCTCCATGTCATGTGTGTGATGTATCCCCCTACCAGCTTCATGTCATATGTGCGTGTGATGTATCCCCCCCTACCACCTTCATTTCATGTGTGTGATGTATCCCCCCCACCAGCACCTTCATTTCATGTGTGTGATGTATCCCCCCACCAGCACCTTCATTTCATGTGTGTGATGTATCCCCCCACCAGCACCTTCATTTCATGTGTGTGATGTATCCCCCCACCAGCACCTTCATTTCATGTGTGTGATGTATCCCCCCACCAGCACCTTCATTTCATGTGTGTGATGTATCCCTTCACCAGCACCTTCATTTCATGTGTGTGATGTATCCCCCCACCAGCACCTTCATGTCATGTGTGTGATGTATCCCCCCACCAGCACCTTCATGTCATGTGTGTGATGTATCCCCCCACCAGCACCTTCATGTCATGTGTGTGATGTGTCCCCCCACCAGCACCTTCATTTCATGTGTGTGATGTATCCCCCCACCAGCACCTTCATTTCATGTGTGTGATGTATCCCCCCACCAGCACCTTCATGTCATGTGTGTGATGTATCCCCCTAGCACCTTCATGTCGTGTGTGATGTATCCCCCCAGCACCTTCATGTCGTGTGTGATGTATCCCCCCAGCACCTTCATGTCATATATGTGTGTGTGATGTATCCCCCCCATCACCTTCATGTCATATGTGTGTGTGTGTGTGATGTATCCCCCCACCAGCACCTTCATGTCATGTGTGTGATGTATCCCCTCACCAGCACCTTCATTTCATGTGTGTGATGTATCCCCCCACCAGCACCTTCATGTCATGTGTGTGATGTATCCCCCCACCAGCACCTTCATGTCATGTGTGTGATGTATCCCCCCACCAGCACCTTCATTTCATGTGTGTGATGTATCCCCCCACCAGCACCTTCATGTCATGTGTGTGATGTATCCCCCTAGCATCTTCATGTCGTGTGTGATGTATCCCCCCAGCACCTTCATGTCATATATATGTGTGTGTGTGATGTATCCCCCCCATCACCTTCATGTCATATGTGTGTGTGTGTGATGTATCCCCCTAGCACCTTCACGTCATGCATCCCCCTAGCACTTTCATGGTGTGCGCGTGTGTGTGTGTGTGCGCGTGTGCGCGTGTGCGTGTGTGCGTGTGTGCGTGTGTGCGTGTGTGCGTGTGTGCGTGTGTGTGTGTGTGTGTGTGTGTGTGTGTGAGATGTATCCCCTGCCACCTTCATGTCGCGTGTGTGTTGTGTCCCCCTGCCACTTCTTTGAATCATGTGTGTGTTTCCCGCTGTCAGCCACTAGAAATGTCTTTATTCTACAGCATGCATCACTCGCACTTTACCATACTTTCCAGCCAATGATAGTTCTTGATTTCTCCAAGCAATTACATCCCAAAATACTAAAGATAATCACTGATACTGCAAAATGACATATATGCTCCGCCCATAAGAGGCTGAAGTAAAAGAAAGTAACAGTACAGGAGAAGAAACTGATACCTATAGAAATATGACAATAACATTCATTAACTTCAATGTCTGCTAACCCCTGGGTGAGCCAAAGAGTGGGTGTATCCGCAGGAGACATTTAATAGGAAATACTCCTGATCTCTGTAATAACAGCAATACATAGTATCACTATTAATCCTCCAGCAGTTTTTCTGTATACCTGTACTTTGCTGTAAGACAATCAGTAATGCAGCCTGGTGTCATCTGTACATACTTACCTCACAGACCTGTCATGGGACCAGCCAGGTCACCTAAGATCCCGTAATCCTCACCTTCTCCAAGGTGGCGGAACCTCCAGTCCCCTAAATCCACCAGTCAGCACAATCCACAGCGCAGTGAGAGCCGATGACACCCATGTGCTCTGCCTACCCTTCATGGGGTGTCACCCACTGGATCCCTGTACATGATTGTGCAGCACCGTTCTTCTATAGGAACGTCACTCAGCTAAAACCTAACATACACACACAGACAGAGAGAGACTAAGGTCAATTTTGATAGCAGCCAATTAGCCTACTAATATGTTTTTGGAGTGTGGGAGGAAACCCATGCAAACACGGGGAGAACATACAAACTCCTCACAGATAAGGCCATGGTTGGGAATTGAACTCATGTGCTGTGAGGCAGAAGTGACAACCTCTTGGCCACCGTGCTGCCCTATTGATTCATGGGCATTGGCTCCTTGGAAATTGACCATCTTGTCAGGAAAGAAATGCTGAAGACAATCACTTAGTAGACAACATTATGGAACCAATAGAACCATTCTATGTTGGAAACAAGCACTTGGGGCTTTAGAGTTAGGTTGACATCATACGTGCACTGTTCCATTTTGCAGAGAATATGGTAATGGATGATTCATCTGTGCCTTTTCATCAACGCGCGCCAAATGTTGAAATTTGCAGTCAGTCGCTATTAACCCATGTGTTATTACGTGGTCAAACCCTTCACACCTAGGCAAATAACCTAGTGAAAAATATAACTTTTTTCTAGAAATAATTGCAAAAGGCTATGATAACTTTAAACAATAAGACATTCAAATCTTGGTGTCCCGCATAAGTTGCTGGCTTCTAGCTTTTGGCCCTGGCTTCGAACATTGGTATCCATTTGTTCAGGCTTGCTGTGTACTGTGCTGCTCAGTGCCATTCTCTAGCTCTGACAGTAATTGTCACTGTTCTTGCTATGTACTTTTCATTTGCTTCTCTTTTACAGACCTCTTGCATTATAAAGTATTTAGAAAATGCTCTATACCACTGAACTTGTTCTGTATTTCTTATGCTCAGAAGCACTACTGAGCTCTGTATCACTTCCCTTGTTTCTTACCATATTCCGGAGGTTCCCAAAGTGTACGCCGCGGATATAGTGAATTTGATTTTTAAAGTGGAAAACCTCTTTTATACTCATGAAAAAATTCATGATATTGTCTTTTTACACACTCTACATATATTAAATAAGACATGGCACGTGTTTCATATTAATTTGGTTAAAATCTTCTCTTTCTGTAGCAATAAGGGGGATATTCAATTGACTGCAAGTTTTTTTTGTTTGTTTTTTTTGTTTGTTTTTTTTCCCCGCAGCGTTCAAAAAAAAAAAAAAAATCACGCGGGTTTTTAACTGCTGTAGCGACCGTTTTTAGTTAACGCAGCGTGAAAAGTCGTGCAATGCAATTGAAAAAAAATATCTTGTGGTCAATTGAATTCTCCCCTAAGTGTAGGGTCAACATTGGAATCTAATTAGTTGCTGTGTGGAGTAAGTAAACATGGTATATTCCATGCACAATAGGTGCTGAATTAATACTGAACAGCAGTGCATGAACTATATATAAATAACAATTTAATTAAACTGGTTGGTATATAAGTACAGAAGTTTGAACCTACGCTTGTGGAAGTTTAACATTACCTGTGAGCACGTAGCATAAAGAATCTCTTGTTTTCTGGTTGACCAGGATCTGTCTTTCGGTGGACAGCCCTGTAACTCTTCTACATGTGATTAATACTGCATCATTTGTAAGTGCACGTTTTACGTAATTGGTATCTGCTTTTAATAAAATCACTTGTCTCCCTGGTCCAGTGTCCTGCTGGGTTTTAGTGGCATTTTCTTCTCAAATCCAAATATTTAAATATGGTCTGCTTGAGTCATGTCCTTTGGCACAATGTGTCTTAACATGTTTGGTTAATTATTGGCTAACCGATCAACGCGGCAAGAGGTGATACTATAGCTAATGCCATTTGGCACATTAGACACATGGTATTGCGGGTTGCAAGTGCAGATAACGTCAGCAAATCTGGTCCTAGACATACAAATTGCCCAGATATTTATCTAGATCACCAAACCTGGTTGGGTCAAATTGGATTGGGCAGAATGGAAAATCTGGTCTGTAGGTGACCAATTGTCTGACTATGAAGGAAAAAAGAGGAAGGGTGCTTTACAATCTACCTGCCCCTGACCAACTGTAATGTTTATAAATATATAATATAAGAAAAATAATTAGTTCTATCACCTACATGCATCGGTACCCTGGAGACTGCATCAAATAATCTACCAGAGAGAAGTCTCATTTAACAAATGAGATATATGTGATTATCAGCTGGCCTATTACATATAATACAGACAGTCATGCTTTATTTATCTCGGCACATGACCAAGGTAACACTGCCAGCTCTTTACAAACACTTGTTAGAAGAATGACGACACAGGCACGCCTATACAATACCTGTGCCTGTTCACACAACTCTGTCACTCAGTGACTCAGTCTAGTTTACACCATATAGGAGGAGCTGCACAGGAGCCTCCCTGCAATACGTCCAAGGTAAGGATACGAGTCTGCTCTCTTCCTATGTGTCTGAATTGTGTTCATAGATGCAGTTACACGGCAAGTACACTCTTATCACTTATTATTTTTTTGTTTATATAACGCTAAGATGTCCTTGTGTTCTTAGACATAAGCAGGACTTTATTGGCAATGATTGGATAGTTCTGCTCCTTCATGTGTACACCTCTTCATATACTATATATATACCCCATGCACACCATTGTATTTCCTTTCTTCTCCGGATACTAGACTGTGCTTCCACTACACCTGGAATTTATAGGTACTCAGGTTACCTATTACCCTCCATGGATCTAGAGCCTTTTATACATCCTGAACGGAGTCATACAAGTGGGCAGATTCGAACATGGTGACTTATTGCACTGAATGAGTAACATGCTACTTTGTATCCTGACACAATCTGTGCTAAGGAATGATGGGATTAATGACCATCACAAGCAGAAAAGTATTGTCCAGACTCCTGTATATCGGTGGTACACAAGCCATGCAGATATGTGTCCAGGTCTATTAAAGGCTGACACCAGGTATAATGTGATTATTCCAGCACCTGCCCTGTTTCAGCACAGCCGAGAACTAGCTCTGTGATTGTGGTGTGCATTGCTGTGTGTGTACTGTATATGTATGGCCAGTAATGTCTGTTGTAACCACAATATTTATGTGAATGTCCATTTACACAGTGGTGATAAAGAAAATGGTCCACTCTGTGATATATAGACCTAGAACATCTTAAACTGCTTATTAGCGTTAATGTCAACACATTTGTCTCTTATCTGTTGTAGAATTCTCCATATCCTGGGTATGATCCAAGCGGCTGGTCCTCTGCAGGTCTCCCTCGCCCTCCTTATCCCCCCAATTACACAGTTGGTGGTCAGGTATGTAAATGTAAGACAACATACGTGTTATCACATGCCTCCAGTATTCATTCTCTGTACATGTCGCTGGCCCTTATTTTTGACCTTCATGTGTATGTGATATATATGATATGTTGTAACTAATGCCCTTTTTTTGTGTCTTCACAGGGGATAGAGCCCTATACGAATGGTTCCTATGGGGCACCCTATAACCAGTCCTCTGTGAATCCAGCTTATACTTGCCTCCACCCAGCCAATCCCTATTTCCCACCCCCGTCGCAGTCTCCTTACCCTGTTGATCCCTACAAGCCATCCATGCAGCCAGGAGCTCCTCACGGCCCCCCTCATTGGGGATACCCTCAGCAGGGTCACATGTCTCCGCAGGGTCCCCAGTATCCCCAGTACCAGACTCCGGTGAGTAGATGTTATCCTTTCTAGGTTGGATTTATGAGCTGCGGTGTAACATAAAGGGCATAATCTATTGATTTTGTTATCTCATGTGAGAGAAACACATATGACAGGCTTTGAGGTAATGCACAAGTGTACATGTTTCTTATTTTAATATTATGTATTATTGACTGTTTTTATCTGTTCTGGCTGGCTCACAAAGTGGTTTTAATGCACCTGCGGTAGACCCTTTCTCACTGGGTGAACACAGCTTACCCTACATGCCACTCGGGGTATATTGGGGTATGTCCTCAGTACACACAAGCCTTCAGTGGCTAGGCTGCATTCACAAAGGGCATGAGAAGTACCTGTGTATACCAGGCTGTCTAAGAGGCTCTACATCAGAAAATACTTATGGGGCTTTAATGAAAACTGGGGCAGGAAAAGTGCGCACTCCTGCTAATTGAGTGGACTTTAAACAATGTGAGTCCCTATGTTATGTCATGCATAACATAGAGACATAGGGATATTCATGTGCTTTTAGATTGAGAGCTGACTCACCCGGTGGTATCCCAGGAGCCTTTTCTATGACAATAGAAATACCAGCACTCCCTGTCACTGCTGATCCCCTCCATGCCTCTCTATTAGCAGGAGCACTTAGCTGTGGCTGATTGTTCTGCTCGTCTTTCTCCTAGAGAACCCTCCTCCCTTCCAGCATCTGTAATACTGTATTTACTGCTGCCAGATTGGTTGTGAAAAGATTTCCTCATTGAGAACATGAGGTGAATGTCCTTGTAAAGCCCAGACTGTTTCCTCTAGGTTTCCATATAAATGGCAAAATGCCACTTAACCATTTCGACTAGAGTTCTTTTTTTCTTTACAATCAAGGAACGAAAGTGTTAATTTTAACTTTATGCATCGCTCTACATGAGCGCAACGTTCCCATATCCACATATTGTTCCATTGGGATAGAGTGGGTGGGGTGAGGATTGGGGAGACCCGCTGTGAGGCTGGTGTATTTTAGTGGGTTTATTCTGTGAGTTACATTCACACATTTATGCAAGAGTACCTGACACCTGTCAAGGGGGGTTAGAGAAGGAAAGAAAGTTTTTTGCAGTTTTCTTAAGATTTAACTTTATTTTTTTTTAAACCATTTTTGCTTACATTTAAGCAAGATGGGGTTCACTGTCAGTTCGAGGGGCAGAAACAAATTCTCAGTTCCTGGTCACTGACAGCCTAGGTTCAATGCTGGTGTAGCTCGAGCATTGTATGTAATGTGGTGGCTGGAACACTGGAATGTTCAGTTACATTTCAGATGGCTGCTTTTAGTGAACCACCCCAAACACTATCAGTTGTTGGCGATCTGGCTTATAAATTGTCTTTTATATCAATACACTGTGTTTGACTTCTCGCAGCAGAGCATGCCTCAGCAGAGCCCCAGGGACGACAGCTGGAATGTGTACGGAGGCCCTAACCATTACCACTGGCATAATGCTCCCCCAGCACCGCACAACCCAAACAGCAGTCATTATATGCCAAGTGGCAGAGGTCCATGGCCAGGAGGAGAAGCCGCCGTATATGATGTAAAGGTATGGATCAGTCCTCTGTACATGGAGATACAGACCAGAGAAAAGTCCTGTAGTGTTAATAAGATCTATATATCAGATGGCGTTCTGTTCATACCAGTCCAGGCTGTATAGAAGGTAACACCCTTTCATCAATTGTTTGCCCTTATATCCCAAGTAACTTGTCCCAGCTCTCACCCCTGGTAATAAGATTGGTGACCTACAATGGTCCATATTTGTTCACATAACTCTACAAGTTCCTTGTGTCATATTTGTAAGAGGAACTGTAATTCATGTATATTTGGTTACATTGCACTAATCATTTAATTCTTGCTTTAAAATGAAGCATTAACAAGGTGCAGTATTGACTTACAAGTACACTTAGTGGCAGCTCTGACCGTGAGAGCTTACAATCCAAAGGGAAGGAGACGCCTGCTGCTGCTTGCGTAGTATTGGTATACTTGCTGCTAATAGACTGTGATGTGATTACGTGTGAGTAGGAGCATTACTGCTAATGGGAGTGTAGCACAAAAAAACAAAACTCCCAAAAAGAAAACAACTAGAACACACAAAGAGGACTATTTAGACCTGTAGGTTGCTTTCTGCTGTCAGATTCTGTTCCGATAAGAGTGGAGCATACATGAGCTGATTAGTAAAGCTATTTAAAACAATGGATTCTTGTATTTTGTCTCTTGCTTTAGGGTGCATCTCAAACACCTAATTACAACCATCAAAGACCGTTCACAGGCTATCACCCTGATATCCCTCAACCAGGCCCACTTCCCGAACCGAAGCCTAACCCTGTTCCAGCAGCTAATCCTCATTACAGCGCCTCTCCCCAAATGTACAACAGGAAGGAGGGTGCAAACCAAGAACCTGTTCCCAGGGCCAAAGAAGCCAACGCTGGCACCCATCCTAGCATTGTAAAGATCAACCAGGTCCTGGAAAGGGTGGTGGATCTAGAGAGAGAGGTGGATGAGTTTGTAGGGAGAAAGACTGACATGAGTTACCGCTGTTTAGAAGAGCTGTTGACCAAGGAATTATTAGAAATAGATTCAGTAGAAACTGACGGGCAGGAAGGTATTCGGCAGGCACGGAAAGATGCCGTTAGAAAACTGCAGATGATTCTGGAGTCGCTGGAGAGGAAGGGGCTGTGATTACCTGCTGGGTCCGCTTCGGGGAGTCCAATCAGAGCATTATTCAACAAACAAGTCGAAATTCCATAACAATGGTTTCTGGCCAGCGGGAATTGCAACTGGTGTTTTCATTGAAGATCTAATGTGTTAAAGAACAGAGAAAAGGCCCATGTCCATAAGAGCTGTATGTTGTCTCCTGGGTCAGAAGACAACAGGACATTCAGTACTTACAGACTACCACTATTCCAGTCACATTTGGGAACATAAAAAGATAACGTAATTACCAGAGACATTTCCATCAAAAATTAAACTGTATTTTATGTAAAACTGTGGCGTTTTCTGGGATTATTTTTTTTTTCAGTAGACAAAACCATTTTGGAATAAACAGGTTTTAACTATTTAAAGCCATGTGAAGACAAACTGATAAATCAACTGACTACAGACCGTCATTGGAATATTCGGAAATACACCATAAGTCATTGGAGTAAATCACTGTTGTTTTGGTTACTTCCGCATTGTGGGACGTTAAGTATCTTGTGGAGAAGGGGGAACTGTCCCTGGGAAAACTGGGACTCGAGAGCCCTAGACATGCCATGAAAACATTTCTGTGATCTGCACAAAGAGCTTTTGTTTTGTAAATGTAGACATTTATGGGACCACTAATCCTCAAACAGAAGTTGCCTTGTATGAAAAGCTACAGATAACATCCATAGACATATGTAAAAGTTTCTGTACCTTGACATAGCTTGAGGTTTCTAATTGTGTTTTCATTTGCTATGTAGATGAGTGGAAACTATTGTTCTATCATCGGCTCTTTCAGTCTGAGAAGGACTGCTGTGTCCTTCTATGGGATTACTGACTGCGTGTAGGAAAATATCTCCGTTATAATGGTGCCGTTACATATAAGGCAATTTTTGTTTTAGTCTCGGTGATCCTATCATAATATTTTGTGTTTAATCAGAGGTATGTGCATACAATGAAAATTGTGTAACTCCAGTATATGGTTTTTCCAGGCCAGTGTGGATACCTCTTAATTAAAGTGTTTGAACTCTGGGAAAAATTAGACAATGGTAATCATTGCTGCAGAAGGCTGGTGATTATCCTGCTGGGATAATTTGTTTTTTATTTTCTCAGGAACATTACTGTGTCCAGTGAAACGATTTGTGAGTTAAAGAGAAAAAAAACGCAAAACTGAAAATGATTCCTTAGAACAGCTGTTATGTAGGGGGGGAAGAATTGTTCATTATGTTGGCATGGCATCGGGAAGGACTTGAAACTCGGACACATCAAGCTGCGTTGGGTCTAACGAAAGGTTTTATATTTGCACTGAGGATAGCAGAATGTTGTGTACACTTATATAATATATATAATAAATATATATTATATTTATTGAAAGCACTTGTTGAGTTTCATAAATAAAGCCATACAGAGATAACATGGATGCTTAGTCTCTATACTTTACAATCAAAAGTACCATCTGCAAGTTTTATTATAATTAGCAGAATATGTCCACCGTAACTCTAATTATGCTGGGTTTTTTTTTTTGTTGTGTTTTTTTATTTTATTTTTTCAATAAAGTTTTACAAACAACACTCCAACAGAAAAAAAACATCACATATTATCCAGATGAAGGCGGAGCAAAAGAAATCATTAGTTTTGGAGGGATTAGTTAGGGACAACATAAGTGCATCAATGTACACAATGCAGAAATACAAGGTTTGAAGCAATATATATTTATATAAGCGAATGCAACTAAAACATAGAAAGTAATAAATAAGAAACACAGGCTTAATCTATGATGGGTCTCGACATGGAAGGTAGTGCAAAAGAGTAGTCACCTTTTGGCCCCAAATATTTTCATACTTTACTGGAAATTTCCTGCCGGTATGGACAAAGCTCTCCTGGCCTGCTGTATTATGGATTAGATCTCGCCATAAACTTGAGGGTTAGTAGAGGCTATCCAATGTCAAGTAATACAAACCATAGCTACCATAAATACATTTATTAAGTTTTGAGGCATCAGTCTATTTACAATATCCTCCAGCTCCAAACCAAAGAGGCAATGCTAGGTGAATATAGCGGCACCGTTGTCCAGTTTTATTAATGCCCCGGACGACTGGACCAAAAGCCCTTAATACTAGGACACTGCCATAGGCAATGCCAGAATTTGCATCCAGGCTCACCACATTTCAGACACTGTCGGATCTAAATTTAGCCAGGGTTTTAATAGGCGCATCTTTAAAGGAAGGGATTCCGAGATCAAATTGGCCCAGTAAGGCGTGTCAAGGAATAGCGGCAAAGAACATCATTGGCAATTGCAAATGCCTCTCTAGATTGTGCAAAGGAGTTCAGAACTCCAACCACATATAATTGTCCTACAGCAGCTACACATAGTCTCAATGACAGAGAACGGCCAGGTAATGTTTTAAGTTCTATAAATTCAGTAAGACCCCCCAAAGAGGAGTACAGGGATCTACTTCACCATGTAACACCAAGCGCAGCATCCTAAACGAGGGGAACAGATCAATTTTGCGAAGCAAAGAAGTGGCCAGAAAAACTTCAGCTGTATAATCCGGTTTACAAGATGTGTCCTCCCTGACAACTGAAAGAGGTCATTTCCGCCATGTGTGGACTTTACATCTCAATTTTAAGTTCAGTGTTCAAAGGTACATTATCCTATATATCATTAGATATCCAAATACCTAAATATTTAAAGCTGGAGGTCAATTTCAGGGAAATCCATTATGTTTAAATAAAGGTTATATCACTCAAAAAATATTTTTACTAATTAAAATCATGATGCTGAGTACTACAACTTACTGATATAACTTCATACTTGAGATATCATTTGTAGCCAAAATATGCGGCTGGAGGACTGAGATGGCCAAATGGTTACAATGAGTGCCGAATATGTACAACATGTTTTTGCAGAAAGCAGGAACAGCAATGTTAGAGTCTTTCAACTACAGATTTTGGGTAGAAGCCGTATTTCAAAGGGTCAGACTTTGGTCCTGTAAGTTGTAGTACTCGGCATTATGATTTTAATTGAGCAAAATCATGTTTTATCATTTTTTAATTGAGTAACCTTAAATAAGTGTTATAATTATCCTGTCAAAGCAGTGATTCCAGGGGAGCGGTTTGAAAACGGAAAGGGGGGGACTGTGAGCCGTTTATAACTAGTGAGATGCTGCAATGAACACTTCCCTTTATCAAGCCTGTTATCTGGTAATCATTGTCATATCTAGTGTCTGGCATTTACTGCATAGTACCAGTTTTGTATGGCAGGGCTTTCTCCTTGGCTGTGGGCACAGGCTACGTTCATAGTGGTGGTCTATGTGAGTACACTACACCATTCTTTTGTTCCACATTCATTAGTGATGGCTAACCTGTGACACTCCTGGTGTTGTGAAACTACAAGCCCCAGCATGCTTTGCCAGCTATCAGCTAGTTATCTACTGGCAAAGCATGCTGGGGCTTGTAGTTTCACAACACCTGGAGTGTCACAGGTTAGCCATTACTGCTGTAGACCTATGGAACTTGATCAACAAAGCTGCCGACCCCTGCACCTATTGTATTATCTGCTCACTAAGGTGGTCACGTAGCATTTACGTGCATATGTTCAGTCGTACCCATCACAAGATGCATCCAGCTGTATAGGGCAACCCATTTGTGCCAGGTGTATGTCAGGAGCAACAAGTGTGCATACGTATGCTCCACAACAGCGAACAGATGTGGCTTGATGGTGTTATTAGTAAATGGCAAAGTTGTATGGCCCTATTTGCACACAATGGGCCTGATTCATTAAGAGACGTCTACAGAACGCAATGTGCATCTGTTTTAAAACGCACGTATATAAGGGAAATGTATGTCCGCATTCAGCAAGGAATGGATCTGAATGTATGTGTGCTGATGAATATGGGTGTTGGTCAGCTCTGCAGGATGCGTCCAATATAAATGTTAAATATAAGCTCCCAAAAGATCGCACAGGGGGGAAAAAACTATTCAATTAATGTCACCTGTTAATAGTAAAGGCATTAATGATAGAACATTTAAAGAAGAAAAAAAATCCATTAAATATATTTATTAGGATGTTATTAATGTCTACTGTACATGAAATACTGTTTTACAGTTGCTGCTGTTTGCAAACACATGTAATAGCATACAAACACATGTAATAGCATGCATACACAGCTGTCCTCACTAGTACTCGGCACATAGACCTGTAGCTGGAGTACCTGAGAGATGCCCAGAGTGCCTCATCCAGTATGTATGTGGATCATTTTTGATTTTTCAATGTTATTTAATAAAAATGATCAAGTTATTTAGCAAGATCTGCTTGTAGTAGGTATAGTGATCTGCTTGCTTACCAGATAGATTTTAGCTAAGGCTGGGTGCACCCTACAGTAAAATTCTCCTGATGCAATATCTTTAACGAATTTACCAATAACTGAAAGAAAAAAAAAGTCCCGATCAGCAGCCGATTCATGTGTACACACTAAACACGTTTTACACAATTTACCTTCAGATCTGTGCTCTTCATCTGTCATAACCATCTGATAAAAATCTCTTGACTCTGCACACTCCATAGAGATCTATGGACACTGCTGGTTGTGAGTACATACACACTGCAGATTTGGCAGATCTTTGTTCCATCATTGAATGACATTTTTAGTTAGATTTATAAATCACATGAAACGATACAATGTGATATGGAACAATAACCGTTCATCGCTGGAACCTGTAATCTGCACCAAGCCTTTCACAATATTGTGATAATAGGACTAATTGTAGGTTAATTTTATGTAATAATAAAATTGTAAATGTTGTTCTAGAGGTTGCTGCTAATTATGTGTAATTAATGTTGAGAATGAAGTATTTCAGCTCCTTTCTTTGAAGGCATTATATGTACTCTATAAAGCTACAATTGAACAACTAGATATAATACAATTGCAACATTGTTACATACAAGATGTCTGTTAACACATTTTAACTTTGATGCTTACAGTCCATACAATGTTGATGAATGTAGTGAAAAGGAAGGAATTACAGTTGTAAGGATTAACCCATAACATAACTAGTGAACAAAACAATCATAAGTGACTGGCAGTGTAAATATTTTATATCAAATGAATCCATTCATAATTTGAGCTTTTCTGTAAGCTAAGGTGTAAAATTTGAGGCCAGTACCTGTGTTTATTCTGTGGCTCTGCACACCCCTGATATACCTCTAGGGAAGCTGAGCAGCTTCAAAGGCCCCCTGGGGTGAGCTACATCCTGGCATAGGAGAGTTTGTTTGATACCTAGAGAGATGCTAAGGAGCCACTCCTAACAGGAGGTCTTACACAAGGAGACCACATGACGGCTTGCTACATTTCATCGAGGCAAATGTAATTCAGTTTTCGAAAGGCCACTTAAAATCAATATAATTAGTGATCAACCAAATATTCATAAATAGCATGATGAAGGGTGGCCCATACGTCAAATAAAGCTGTCTGTCATGCCGGGAATGTGAGGAAATAAGTATCAGCTCAACAAATTCCCTGGAACTATCTATGTTTGGTATCTATATATTGGTAAATTTGTACTGGATTTATTAATAATAAAATCGAGTCTGTGTAACACTCCCCAAGAAATGTATGTTACATTTTTAGCATTGGGTATTTAACAGGGAATTTAATTGTGGTTGTAAAATGTATCAAAAGCCTCCCGTGGAGACCACATGGGATAAAACCAGTAGCAAGAAATTGCCATACGTTTGGTAAATCAATCAACATTGATAAGCTGTCCATCTTGCAAAGACATTTCCCTTGGCGCAGATTATGCACCTTGTATGTAAGCTTATATTCAACAGGCTTGAGCTGTTAAGCGTGGCTGTGTTAACACTTCCCACAATAGTATTTAAAGGGTTAACTCTTTTAGCTATCAGAGCATACAGTGTTTGTAATTGGGTAATTAAGTCATAGGTTTGCTACAAGCCTTATACGTAGCTGGTGGTAATTGCGGAGAGGTGTGGAAGTGTGCACCTGTTGGAAAAGGAACCAGTTAAATTTGTACCTAAGGGAAAGGTGAGAGCAAGATTGAGACTGGAATCATGTGTGTTCCCTTACAGTAAACTTCCCAAGTGTGCAGAGTGCAGTTCATGACAGGTAAAGGTGGTCGGGAGCAGTTTCCTGACAAATTAGAGGTGATATTGTTAGACTGTTTAAAGGACTGTTTAAATAAATGATAAATCAGGGAGATGATAGAGGTGGGTATCCCTGACAATGAAAATCCTCTGTGAATGGAGGATAGATTGTTGTAATGTGCATGTGTATGGCTGGGTACACACTACTGTGTTTGCAGCCGATATTCAGGCCAATCAGACGACATATTGTCCCGATATCACAATAGTGTGTATCCTGGAACGATTATCACTTAAAATCACATAAAATCGTTGATCAAGATTTTCAAACTGAACTGAAAATCTTGTTCACTGATGGAACAATGCTGTTCCAATTTTATGCACTCTGCAGAATTGGACCAACAATTTGGCAGCAGAGGTATGTTTGTACCTATTAGAATACCTGTCAAATGTCTTGGTCTCTTTGTTGAGCTCCTTTACCCTGTCTGAGTTCTGCAAATTCTGGGGAATTGAGTTTCTGAATAGCACTTTCCCTGGGAGCTTGCGACCAGAAGTATAGTGACCCTGTCTACCTGTGGATGCAGAGAGCCATTTACTGTACCGGTAAGTCACTAATATATACATGCAGAAGGAACCCCTGTATCTGGTCAGTGCCACCTTTTGATCTACCCCATGTCTGCTTGTCACTGTTGCAGACACGCTGTCACTCCCAAGTGTTCCCCTACACTTAGTGTCCTGCCGGATGTAGAGGAAGTCCTCCATACATGGAGATATAGCTACTCAAAACGGTATGTATGCACCATGGGGGAGAGGGGCTGTTGCAGAACCGCGCTGGGACTGACATCCAAGGAGGATTTGGATGGAGCGCTGCACAGACACTGTGAATGCGTTCCGCTGGTTAGAACAGTATTAAGTGGACAAGCTGGAGGCTGAGGAGCAGGAAGACACCGCACAACAGGTAGGAGGATAGTTAGAGCTGATAACACAAGGTGCACCCATCATGAGTGGACAGGTGTACTGATAATGTAGATGTATAGGGAAAAGGTTTCCATGGAGGAAAGAGGGTTGTCTGTCATGTTAACCAGCAAGTGAAGTTATGGTGCCAGGCATAGTATACTAGAAATTGCAGATCAACAGGTGAAGTTATAATAGGCTGCAGCATATCCTAATAAGTGCAAACAAAAGAAAGTTGTTGTCTGGTGCTCACAAACAAACAAGATATAAATCACTCTGACAGCATATACATAAAGGATAATTATGTGCACAATAGAGCACAATATGTGCACAATAGAGCACAACATCGCTCACATCCGGCCTTTCCTCTCCCAAGATGCCACCAAATGTCTTATTCATTCTCTGATCATCTCCCGCTTGGACTACTGCAACCTCCTCCTTACTGGGCTCCCCCTCTCTCATCTCACTCCCCCTTCGATCTGTACTTAACGCAGCCGCTAGGCTTATCTTCCTTTCTCGCCACTCCTCTTCCGTCTCCCCCCTCTACCTATTCCTTCACTGGCTCCCATTCCCCTACAGAATCCTCTTCAAGCTTCTCACTCTTACATACAAGGCCCTCGCCAACGCCACTGCACCCTACATTTCCACCATCCTCTCTATTCATGCTCCACCCCGCCCTCTCCGTTCTGCCAATGACCGTTGCCTCTCTTCCCCCCTGATCCCATGCACGTATCCAAGACTTCGCCCGCGCTGCCCCCCTCCATTGGAACAAGCTCCCTCCCTCCATCAGAACTTCCCCTAATCTGTCCAGTTTCAAACGGGCTTTAAAAACCCACCTTTTTCTTAAAGCCTTCCAGTCTCCCACTTAACTTCCTACCTTTTCTTCTGCCTCTTTCCCCTTCCCTTATCCTCCATTCCTCCTTCTCTCCCCCGTGTCTCTCTGTCTGTCCACCCCACCCCTTAGATTGTACGCTCCTTTGAGCAGGGTCCTCTCTCCTCCTGTCTTCACCACTTTTAACTCTGCTCTCCAGCTACCTCACCCTCCTCCTCGAGGACGCTCTTTCCCTTGTCCCCTCTCGCTCCCTCCTCCCCCCTCTGGGGGTCTCCCTGTCACCCGTGCCCTCCCTCTTGGACTCTGTCTTAGGAGGACCTTCCCCTCTCCCCTCCCCCGCCCCCCTAGCTGTGCTTTGAGCTCACTGAGTTACTGTGCTTATTGTTTACTGTACTGTGCTGTCTCACCTCGTATTGTATTTCGTTTGTCCCTGTACGGCGCTACGGACACCTAGTGGCGCCCTATAAATAAAAATTAATAATAAAATAATATATTGGGATTAAGCTCACCTGCCAACGGTCTGTCACATTTAAAGATGGAGGTTCATGGAAGGTTTTAAATGTGATACCCTAAATATAAATTTGTATCACTAGCTTAGGGACTCGCCTACAGGAGATGCCTTGACGTTGGCAGATGAGCTTGAACCTAATATAGCTATGTTGTGCACAAATTCTCCTTTATGTATATGATGACACATAGGGCCTGAGTCATTAAGGAAGGTAAGGCAAAAAAAAAAGGAGTAATTGTTCTCTGGGACAAACCATGTTAATCAATGCAAGGGGTTCAAATTAGTTTATTATTTTGCACATCCGTTAAATACTGGTTGTTTTTTCTTCTAGCACACAAATATGTAATAGCTTTATTTGGACCCCGAAATTTAAAGTTGATCTAGGACATGCCCTACCCCAACTATAAATCTGTCCCCCATTTTACATTTACCTCCCCCTCCAATGCAACATGGTTTTGCCCAGATACAAAGTTACTCCTTTTTTATGCTTTACTCGCCTAAATGACTCAGGCCCATAGTGTCAACAACAACTTTCTTTTGTTTGTACATGCACATTGCTCTCATTTGTCCTTGGCTTCTGTCTCAAATAATTTTATTCACTTGCACATATTTCATTCATTTAAAGCAGCGTGCCTTTTTCTCTTTTACTAATATCCTTATAAGTGTTGCATTGGCACGGAGTAGAACCTGGTAGTTACAGGAAACCCTCTTCACTGGTCAGCAAAGGGTGTATCGCAGAGGTTTACCCTTTGTGACAGTTCAAGAAGGAGGGTTATAAGCACAGGTCTGAAGGTAACTGTTTACAATGTGTATAGTGTGTGTGCATGAATCGGCAGACTGATGGTCATTCGTAAAATCGCTAGAGATAACAAATTGGTTGAAAGTTTTTGCAGTGTGTACCCAGCCTAAGAGCCGTTATAGAGTACAGTAAGGTAGGAGACAAACCCCTGACAAAGTCACACCAGGATTAAATGGTATTTGATAAGCAAACATTGACCTGCGGACCTATTGGCAAATCACTTGTGAAGGACATCTTTTATCCTGAAAATGGAAGAAATCATTAGAGATAATTGCTGCTGCTTAATGATAATGTCATACAAATAAACATGATCAATAATTGCCCCAAATACAGTCACTGTGAGGAGCATTAACCATGTAATGAGGAGGGGAATGCTGGGAGCAACTTTGGGACAGGAGTCCTTTTTATTATAGGAATGGTCCTCCACTTTACAAAACGTGCTGAAGCCCTACTATAGGATCATTGTTCAAGTTACCTGAGGTCTGACCACTTGACACTTGTGCCGACAGGTTAGGTCAGGCCTGGCCACCCTGTGGCTCTCCAGCGGTTGTGAATCAACAAGCCCCAGCATGCTTTGTCAGTAGACAGCTAGTTGATAGCTGACAGGGCATGCTGGTAGTTTCTCAACATCTGGAGAGCCACAGGTTGGCCAGGACTGGGTTGGGCCATTTTGACCACAGATGGGCCCAAGTGCAATCGAAGAATGACCAAAGACACTGGCTTAAAGCAGTCCTCTTCTGATTGGATTTCCTACCCAATAGTCATCCCAACAAATGTGACCAGATCATTTTTGAGCACTCTGCTCACTTTGGGGACACAAATGTACCAGAAGTGAAGGGCCAGCAGGATGATGCTGGATGATTAAGGCTCATTCAATTGACAAAGCAAAGTGCTTATGAAATTCTTAACCTAGAATAACCTGCATGTGTCTGAGTTTTAGATGTGAGTAATGCGATATAATAACTCGCTACTGTGATTGATTACAATCTTGTTTTCTAATACATGTTCTAACAAAGACTGTTCTCTGCCAAGTATAGCAGAAGTAGGGACACACCCCATCCCACAGCATGACTCACACACAGTAAGGATCCTTTATGAGTCACAAGGAAATGCAGTGCCGCGCAGCCTTTTCACCTGTGCTATTGCACCTATTGGCCAGCAAGCTCATTTCAAGGGGTGGGGTACGAAAAAGAAATTAAGTATTTCTGTGGTATACAAAAAATACGAGGAGATTGGAGAAGAAAGGATTCTGGGATAAAATGTGCACAAGCAGAAATGAAAATGATTTACTGCATGGATACACTGGTTCCTAAGGGCCTTAATAAGGACTTTGAGACTAAATGGTTCCTTATGTGAGTGATAGCTTCCATATCTGTTTCTGGATATTCTTGAAAATTAATGGGGAACCCATTTTCTTTTCTGTATTATTAGATCTAGAGGAGATTGGTGGAAATCAATAAGAAAGTTAATTTAAAATATTTTGTATGAATTTATATTTTGTATGAATTTATATATGGCTATGTGATAATAAGACATCGTTTTAGTTGACATGGTAGTGATATGATAGAACCGTTGAGATCCATTACCATATCTAGTACCCATTTTTCATTGATAAAATACCTTGTTGTGAGATATACAGGGAATGTTGTTTTGTGTATATAGAGATTTTTATTAGATTTGAGAGTATGGATAATATTAGTATACCTTTGTTAGAAGTAGGTCCTTTTGAGATTTATAAGATATCATTTGTTCAGATATTAAGGTGGCTTATCTGAATGCTAGAATTTATCTGCAGACTCGAGGGAGATGAATGAATACTTCCGGGGATTAATAAAGTTGGACATCTACTTGATAGGAAATTATATCCTTGATGTCATTAATAATTTGATAAAGAGATTTTCAAATTTCGTAAGAGCTTACATACGGTTAAATGCCAATGAAGTATTGTCTCCATTTCATGAATCCGATACTGATGTGATCAAAGCGGTGCTTTGAAATAAACTTATTCTATATCTGTTTATGGTAAAACGTTTAATTCTTTATATATTGTTATTAAATATTTGTGGGTTGATTTTAAATTGAGAAAGAAAATTTATATATGACCCTTAACTGAGAGGCTCGATTCTGTGTAAGCCAAGAGGAACATCAGTCTGCTACCTCTTGGAGTGTGTAATTCAAAACATGCACCAGTTTGCTGATGGTGTCGGCCTGCACATTCGCGTACACCGCTTCAGAGATCTCAGGGAGCTAACAAGGAGTGCAAAACAAGGGTACAGAGGACTTCTATCTTCACTGTGACTGTACAACAGCCAGATATCTTAAACAGGATGAAACCCCAAACAGTTGAAGGGCATCCACTCTAGTTAAGCCCATACTTGCCTACTCCTGAAAACTTGTTTCCGGGAGAGGGGGTGTGACGGGAGGGGGCGGGGCGAGGTCAATCGCATAATTTTTGCCCCTCCCCCCCGTGAAAACATAATTTACGTTGCGCGGGGCCAAAATGACGCAAATGGCCCCGCCCCCTCCCGACCTCCAAAATGGCGTGATTCACAGAGAATGACGTTAAATTACGCGATTCTCAGTGAATACCGGGATGCGGGAGAAATGATAGCTCTCGAGGGAGCCCGGGAGGCTGACCCGAATTTCGGGAGTCTCCCGGACTTTCCGGGAGAGTTGGCAAGTATGGTTAAGCCTCTAAGTTATTGGTGCTTTATTGTTTCCTGCATTACTCTTGTAGTTAGTTATCTGGTAATATCCTATCCTTTTAGTTCTCTTGTAGAGAGAGAAGGGAAGAAAGAGAGCAATGTACAACAACATACAGTTTGTGGAGCTCGTGATGAACCCTTTAACAACTGAATCTGAAGGGATTTTTTTTTTAATAAAAAAAATTTGTAGTTTTCAAGCTAAAGAAAAAAAGTCAGCCCCTTGAGTAGATTAAGGAATATATAGCCTAGTGTTGAAGTCGTATAATTGGATGAACGATAGTATATTGGTTTAATATTGGTTTGCCGTGCGTATTGCGAAGCGTACGCCACGTGTTACGTGACGTGGTGCGTTCGCACGGTAAAATACGCACGCACACACTCGCATTACAACAGTTAGTTATTTATATAATTTCATATTGGTTCTGTTACACTGTAATTCAGGAGCAGATAGTATTCGGTTTATTATTAGTCTATATATATATATATATATATAGAAATATATATATATATATATATATATATATATATGTTGATTATATGTACATTGTAGTGTTATTAAAGGTTTAGGTAATAGGAAAGGTGTCATGCCTGATATCATATTGAAGCCCTAATCATCAGCAGCTGTCTGGTGCAGTCGGCGAAGAGATCGCACATTGCATACTTTAGTTATTGATATTAGAGAGTAAAACCTTTGTATGATACTGGCTATGAAAAGGAGCAGACCCCCTGGAGAGAAGACCCCCACCTTTGGATTCCTTAGATTGAATCAACCTATTACCTGTCTGGCCTGGACCCACCCAACGTCTGGACCTATAGAAACAATCTACGTCATCTCTATTGTTCACAATGAAACACTGACTGTATATATATTAGTTGCATCTCACTGGGGCCTCAGTCAACTCTGACACAATATTCTATACAGAATATTGTCCATCGGGTCCGGTGGGTGCGCAGCGTGCGCAAGCGATTGCATTTGGTATGTACTTATCTTTTGGTATTGGCTGTGCTGTACTGTACTTTATCATGATATAATAATGTATTGAATTGTTGACTATTTACATCTGTTAAAAATAAATCACTTTGTGCTTTGGACACACATACAATTGATTGGGCAATGCTTATTTTAAAACGATAGAATTACTTTAATAATATGGGGGCTCGTGAGTTAGAAATTACGTTACCGGCAGGTATGCAACGCTTACGATATTCGGTTCCTCAACAAAGGGTGGATGGACGGACGCGTCATATAAAGCAGGAAAGAACGTAATACGTCTAATACCTGTGGTTCACTGTGTGTTGCGAAACCGAATGTCCATTGTTGCATAGACTGAAGGAACGCTAATTAGAATCTAGGGACAAGAAAGAAAAATGTTTCTTTTTATTGTCGTTTTAATGGTTTAAAGTGTATTGCATTGCTGTGCGTATGTGTACTTCCTGCTGTGCGTACGCAAACTTCCGGTAGATTTGCCACGTGGTTGAACAATTGTTTTGATAGTTATTATACATGTATAGTATAATTACTTGTGAAAGCCTCTGAGACATTATTACTGTTGTTGGGAACTTTTGATTTTCTGCGCAGAAAAGGTGTATAGTGTGTGATGTTGTAACGTAGATACACTGTTTTATTGTTGAGGTGCTCAGTTGCTGTCTGACGAGGCGGATTGCCCAACTGAAGGACGGTATACAGGGCAGGTATACCGAATGCGAAAACGAAGTTTTCGCAAAAGCGCTACCAATAGATCGCAAGGTTTGCTAATAATTAGTATTGGTAGGCAGTGCGATCCGGTCGCACCGTTAGTGCGAATTGGTGAAGCAGCTAGGAGGAATTATACTGGAAAGGCAGGTTGATTGTATCGACTTTGCGCTCCCAGCGATAATAAACTCAGCAGATTTTTGTGGTTGAGCCAGGGTATCGAGGAGCTGATAGCCCTTGGGGCCCACAGTGATATTTCTGTATTAGGGACCCTCGCCAAGGGCGAGAAAAGCGAGTGAGCGCGGCTAAAGGAAATACGTTCACCGAGCATTATAGATCTCTAGCGGTGAGTATAGCAACAGAGTTGAAATTATTTAGTGGAAAGAACAGAGCATTGCGGTGTGTCTGTATTTCACATTTTGCCGGAAGGAACAGAGCATTGCGGTGTGTCTGTGTTCCGGGTAGAAAGTATATTGTGCAACATGGGTGCTAGGCATACGCTAGAGATTGCCAGTTTACTGCCTAAGGAAGGTCTTATTGAGTCAGCGAGGTTTCTCATGTGTGCAAAATATGGTGCATACGTAACTGTGTATTGTGACACGTGGGTCGAAATGACCAAAGAATGTGATAGGCCTTTCCCAACAACAGGGAGTTTTAATGCAGAGGTGCTAAATACCGTAAAAGATAAAGTACGGTTGATTAAGTCAACGAAAGTGAGAAATGCACATAATCATTGTTTAAAATCGTGGCAAATGGAAGGTAACACGTGGCAGAGCAGCGAACGCACAGCGGAAGTGAGTGTAAGGAAAAACACGTGTTCAGCGGAAGTAAGCGTACCGGAAACAACCATTCCGGAAGTGTGCGTTGCAAAGCGTGGCGAACTGAGCGCAAACACGCCCCCGATAAATTCGGTCGGGGCGGGAAGTACAGCCAATACCAAAAATGTAAAAACTATAACTAGTAAGTTGTATGTTGTTTTAAGTAACGTTAAAGGTAATGTTTCAGGACAAAGAAGAGGAACGGTCCCACCAGCAGGGGCAGCTGCTGAAAGTGGTGAGAATAATGAAAAGGTTAACACAGGGGGAGACATCCATTGTACTGCAGCAGCAATTTCAGCAACTAGTTTCAGTGATTTGGTAGACTTACATCCAATCTGCACAGCAGCAGTTCCCAATGGGAAAGCAGACAGGAATAGTGATGTTCCCTTAAAACATGTAGCAAAGCATGATCCATGCACTAGGTCTGAAACATTTTCAATTTTGTCTGATTTCCCTGATCCTAGGAAAGATTTGACCAAATGTCAGCAGTTTATTAGATATTATGGTAATGTGTATGAGCCAACTAATAAAGATTGGCGAGTATTATTGAAGACCTGTCTTCCTCTCAATACTGATATACAAAAGTTCATTAAGGATTGTATGTTGGAGGAGGATGAATCCTTAACCGAGGATTATAATCAGGACAATATTAGACATATAATCACACAGTTGGCCACATATTTCCCAGTGATAGTGGACTGGAGTAAAATTTTTAGTATCCAGCAAAAAGATAGTGAAAATGCAGCAGA